>NC_034181.2:73024156-73029156 GCF_002021735.2 Oncorhynchus kisutch | reverse complement strand
CTGTGCTGTGTGCTGAACGGGTGTGAGGAGGTGTCCTGTTTAAGGGGTTGATTAATGGCAAAAGGAGGATAAGACCTCTTAGCACTGAGACAGTTGTTTATTCTTAGTGAGGCACCCTTCAGTTGGCTAAAGAACCCACCTGGGGCGCACCACGCACCCCTCCTCCTGCCCCCGTCCCATATTACCCCAGCCACTGTCACTACTGCCCCGCTGAGGGAAAGTAATCGTCTTTGCTTAAAGCCTACATCAAAATGGTTAAGATGCCGATCAATTTTCACAAGTCCATCAGCCTGGGCCTCATTATCTATAAAAAAACATTCACACTGATTGATCCGGCTACCAGTGGCTGGTATTGATAAATACTGAAAAAGCTCTCCGTTTAATTTGGGGATAAGGACTAGGATGGTGGTGGTGGTGGTGGGGGTGGGGGTGGGGGGGTGGACAGCAGGCAGTTAGTTCCCTGTTTGGTGTAATGAGGCCTGCCTCCCTGCTGTGTGAGGCTGAGTCTGTGCTCCCCTCCCCAGCACCACACTGTCCCAGTGGAGACTCAGCCAGCTGGATTTGTCTGCCATATTCACAGAAATCAATGCAATCCAGCTTGAAAGAAAATCAATAAGATGTGTCCATTTATGCTTCAGAGTGTAGGAAAGGAGCCTTAGGAGGGCCAGGCCTGCCAAACCAACACTAGAGGTTTAATAAGACTACTATCATAAACGTCCCCCTCTACTTTTGCTGGGTCTGTGTCTGAGAACGTCAGGGAGGATTCCAATTCAGTTTTTCTTCCTCACACGTCTCCTTTATCATGATATTCTTGAGATATAGAATTATCCTCATGGCCATGGAGAACATAAGGTTCTAGAAAACAGAAGTCCAACAATGTTGGGTGGAGGACAGCATAACGCGTTGATGAACAATCTATAGCTATCAAGACAGAGGTCATCCTGAAGTACTGGGCTCACTTTCTTCTATATGCCGTTCTGCTGTCTGTCTTCTGTCTTCTAGGGAAGGACTCTGCTGTTCAGTGCTACGGCCCTCCTTTAAAAAACCAGATGGAATCAATTCATGTGACTTTGGCTGGAATCATCCAGTCAGCTCATGAGTCACAGGGCTTGCATAGCTGCTACATGCAGTAGGGGGAACTAACTAACACACAACACCACACTGACACAGTAAATCCCACTGATCCCACTACAGACAGCTCTGGAGGTGTGATATGAGACTGGCAGGCCTCAGTCTGTGTCCCGTACCCATCCCACACACAACCTCTGATAACGCAGCATGTCAGTCATGGGCTCGCACCTCCGCTGAACAGTGTGAGCACTGTATATTTAAGACAAAGAAAGTTGTTTCTGACACAGGGTGGAAAAACCAGGTGAAGGCAGGCAGCACCATACAGACCACATCCCAGGACTTTTAATGTCTAAATCATTTGACTCATTCTTCATAGAAAAATAGAATATTGCGCTGCGTCACACTTTTTAATGTTGATATCCGTCTAATTCATGACTTTGTGTCACATCAATTCATTATGCATAATTTAGCATGGATCAACTCCCACATTAACATAATCTCTCATTTGATATTCTGTATGGTATGACACTCCAGTGAGAGGCAGGCAGAGCCCCAGCCTTAGAGGGAGGGAGAGTCACCCAGTAGCTGGCTAACACATGTCACATCCCCTCACACACATCCCCTCACACACATCCCCTAGCACATACAGTATCTCTGATGGGCCTGATATTAACATGTCAGCTCCTTATTCGTTTAACGCTGATGCTGGGAGTCCAGTGAACACTTTGTGTCTATGAGTTAGAGCGTATTAATACACATCTAACACACACACACACACACACACACACACACGCACATGCAAACACACACACACACACACACGCACACACACACACACAAACACACATACACACACACACACGCACATGCAAACACACACACACACACAAACACACACACACGCACACACACACACGCACATGCAAACACACGCACACACACACACACACACGCACACGCACACACACAAACACACACGCACACACACGCACACACACACACACGCACATGCAAACGCACACACACACACAAACACACACACACACACGCACGCACACACGCACACACACTCACACGCAAACCCACACACACACACACACGTACACACACACACACACACACGCACACACACACACGCACATGCAAACACACACACACACGCACACACACGCACACACACACACACACACTCATGCACACAAACAGACACACACACACTGACTGGAAGGTAAAGAGTGTACAGCAAAGCCGCCTGCTCAGATGCTGCCGTTTGCAATCACTAAGCAGCTTTAGTGTCTCCTACCACAGTCCTGATTTAAAATTCATAAATGCTAATCCTTCATAATGTACAGTTTAAAAAGCAGCCCTCCTCGCAGGCCCTGTGGCCACAGCTCTGTCAGAGTAATTATACCAAGGAGCTGGGAAAGGACTACTAGCAGACACTTTCAACAGTCAAGGAAATCCACCTCACCGGCACCAGACCCAATTACTCCAAATAACTAAACAGATTAGCAAGTCATTTTCCAGTTCAATCTGGACATAGTGGCCAAATCGCCGCGTTACATAGTCAGGTGGGTAAACAGATTTAAAGTTGGGTCTTGCCTGGTTTAATATGAAGCCCAGGTGATTGTCTTTTACAAGGTGACCAGACTCTTTCTAGCGTCACGGGGGATTTGCTGCTCTTACTCATATTTGGTGACATCATACTATTTGTCTGCATGCAAGCCGTGTCTGGGAGGATGGCTTTGTTAGGGAATATGACCAACACATTTCTCTTTGTCCTTGTGATGGGAATATGCATTGGTTCAGATGGAGATAATGTGTGATTCTTTCAACCAAGGTCACTAATAGAACCCATTTTCCAAATGGCCTGGTTTTCCAGTAACAGCCTGTGATAGTTCCACAACACTGTTGAATCATGTATAGAAATACCCTGTTTTACATGCAGTGGCTCTCAGTTCCAAATGGTCCAATATCCTTAGAAATGCATAATTTAGTATCTCAAGTATTGATTCATTTTTCATGATATAAAGTTTGAATTATAGTGAGATGGAGGTGGAGTCGGGAAATATTCATTTGTGACAATAATTCCAATAACAAAGGGAGATGACTTGTTCTCTTCAGAGCAAGACAATGTCCATTCCACATCCAATATCCCACAGCCAATGTTATACAACATCAAAGGCTGTTGTTGATGCTGTATGAGGATCTGATGTGCTTGCGACAATAGACAGTATAGGATATGTGCCAAAACGCAGTACATTAGATATGTTCAGTCTTTTAGCAGGAATGTCAGACAAAAACATTAACAATGATGTCAAAATAAAATATATTGTGATATGGGGAAATATGCCTTGCCAGAATTTCAATATGAGCATGGAGATGATTCAAGTGTATTCTTAAAATCATACTCCTACTGTAGCCAGGCTGAAACTCCTATAACTTTACTCAGTCAATGAAGATCTGAGCTCCATCAATCATTCCATACACAGACACTCCTGCATTTAAAAGCAGGAGTGCTGATCTGGGATGAGGTCCCCCTGTCCATATAATCTTATTCATTATAATCTAAAAGGCAAAACTGTCCCTAGATCAGCATTCCTACTCTGAGACGCCCAGGTCCTTTCCTTGGCAGAGACCCAAAGCATCACTAAGGAAAACTCAGGGCTATGTCTCCCTTATGAGCTGGGCTAGAGGAAGTAGCCGGTGTACATGAAGAGGCCTGAATCCTGAATTCATCAGCCTGACACTCATCTCTGAGTGGAACAATCAGGATTCTATTCGAACGGATAAGGACTGGAGCTCCAGACCTCCTGTCACAAATCCAGCCTTCAAAAGTGTATCTCGTCTCCGTCACAATCACCACACCATACAGCAGCACCTATCCCTTATAGTCACCTCCTATTTCAGTAATAGAGAAAATTGTGTTTTGGGGGTCCATATACAGTGGTGTACTCTGTTACGTGAAAGTTATCTATTGCTACCTAAATGTGTCACTGTAGGTGTCCTACGGCCTGCTGTTAGGAACACTTTCCCAATATTGAGTTGCATCCCACCCTTTCCCCCTCAGAATAGTCTCTTTTGACCTCCCAGCCCTCCCTAGCCACCCTCTATGTTCTCCTCCGTAGCCCTCCCCTAGCTACTGTCTCTGTTCACCTCCACAGCCTTCCCCACTAGCCACTCTGTTCACCTCCCAGCCCTTCCCAGACCTCCGCACTAGCCTCCATCACAATGCATCCCTGTGATAGACTCAATCCACCTGAAAAATCAGCTCGCCCACAGAAGATGAATCCATCAATTCCAGATTCATAAACACAATCTTTTGTTTCCTCTCTGTTCAATGAGAGAGATGACAGGGCCTGTAAACTACCTCTCAGAGAATATGAGGTGACAAGGTGGGTATATGAGACAGAGAAATGATGGAGGAAAAATAATGAAGGAAGTCCAGCCTTCAACAGGGTTTGAAATGACCAGCTAACACTTTAATTACATATCAGAGATGCACAATATAACTGATATAAGAGATGATACACTGTACCTATAACATGGGTTTCAGCAATCTGACATTGTTACAGAACAACCATCACATGACTATCAAATTGTAATTTTGTATACAGCTATTTTCTTTGTTTTATTTTCTGTGCAGTGCTCAAGCTATCTGTGTTCTAACATGTAATCTCAGTGTGACAACACACACATACAGTATATCTCCCCAAAACACATTATGGCCTCTAATGCGGCAGGTTTGCTGTGCAGCAATTTCCCAAACAAATAGCTCACTGAGTGATAGCGGTTTCATTATTGCACAAACAAATCAAGTGCAACAAGCCTCCCTGTACTTTCCAGGGCTGTTCATAAAATAGATATAAAAATTTAAATAAAATATTTCACCTGTTTTAATTTAGATGTTCAACAAAGAGACAGAGAGA
>NC_034181.2:72983019-73024056 GCF_002021735.2 Oncorhynchus kisutch | reverse complement strand
AGGGAGGGAGGGAGAGAGAGAGAGAAGGGGGGAGAGGGAGAGAGGAGAGAGGAGGGAGGAGGAGAGAGAAAGAGAGAGGAGGGAGGGAGAGAGAAAGAGAGGAGGGAGAGAGAGAAAGAAAGAGAGATGAGGGAGGGAGAGAGAGAAAGAGAGATGAGGGAGGGAGAGAGAACGAGAGAGGAGGGAGGAGGGAGAGAGAGAGAGAAAGAGAGATGAGGGAGGGAGAGAGAGAGAGAGAGGGAGAGATGAGGGAGGGAGAGAGAGAGAGAGAAAGAGAGATGAGGGAGGGAGAGAGAGAGACCGAGGGAGAGAGAGAGAGAGACCGAGGGAGAGAGAGAGACCGAGGGAGAGAGAGAGAGAGAAAGAGAGATGAGGGAGAGAGAGAGAAAGGTGTACAGAGTAAGGTGTAGAGTGTAGAGAGTGAGAAATACAGAGAAAGGGAAACAGAAGAGAACTTCAGTGGATGTTCCTTTTTTACTTACTTTAGCTGTGTGCTGAGGTCTGATGTCTGTGTAGTTCAATGATGAGAAATACAATCTAATTAAAACAACAATACAGACATTTAAAAAAAAATCCCCCAGGGATGGGTCTTATATATTCCAGCTGGAAACAACACCATATTTCTAAGTTACTTAAAAATGTTTAACCCACAACAATGGCCAGAGTAAAATTCAAATCTAATCCGAGCTCTCACCAGTCTTTATGACCTGAGAAGTAGAGTGAGATTTATGGAGTGGTGGTGGGTATTATATTGTCTGTGGGCTGCCAGGGAAAACAGTGTGAGGGAGATGTTGGTGTTTGGAAACTCACCAGAGAGGATCAGGTTACTGCTCTGGTCGTCTCAACAATATGACAAACCCTGGGTGTGAATACACACATAACACCCAAATCACCAGCCAACACTCACTATGTGGTACTGCTAGCTATGAGGCCGTGTCCCCTCACACACAGCACGTTAGCACACAGAGAATTCTGCAAAGAAAAGTCCAAATTCAAAACTCTATAAAGTTATACATTTCCTCCATTTGGACCATTTTCAAACATGTACTATTTCCTGTACATGTCCTGTGTCATGACAAAGAGACATTGAAGAAACTAGGGCAGAGCCCCAAATGGTACCTTATTCTCTATACAGTTGTACTCCCTTTGACCAGGGCCCATAGGTCTATATATACAGCTGAAGTCGGAAGTTTACATACACTTAGGTTGGAGTCATTAAAACTCGTTTTTCAACCACTCCACAAATTTCTTGTTAACAAACTATAGTTTTGGCAAGTTGGTTAAGACATCTACTTTGTGCATGACAGAAGTCATGTTTCCAATAATTGCTTACTGACAGATTATTTCACTTATAATTAACTGTATCACAATTCCAGTGAGATAGAACTTTACATACACAAAGTTGACTGGGCCTTTAAACAGCTTGGAAAATTCCATAAAATGATGTCATGGCTTTAGAAGCTTCTGATAGGCTAATTTACATAATTTGAGTCAATTGAAGGTGTACCTGTGGATGTATTTCAAGGACTACCTTCAAACTCAGTGCCTTTGAGTTCATCCTTGGGAGCAATTTCCAAACGCCTGAGGGTACCACGTTCATCTGTACAAACAATAGTACGCAAGTATAAACACCATGGGACCACACAGCCATCATACTGCTCAGGAAGGAGACGTCTTCTGTCTCCTAGAGATTAATGTACTTTGGTGCGAAAAGTGGAAATCAATCCCAGAACAACAGCAAAGGACCTTGTGAAGATGCTGGAGGAAACAGGTCCAAAAGTATCTATATCCACAGTAAAACGACATATATTGATATAACCTGAAAGGCCGCTCAGCAAGGAAGAAACCACTGCTACAAAATCACTATAAAAAAAAGCCAGACTACGGTTTGCAACTGCACATGGAGACAAAGATCGTACTTTTTGGAGAAATGTCCTCTGGTCTGGTGAAACAAAAATGGAACTGTTTGTTCATAATGACCATCATCATGTTTGGAGGAAAAAGGGGGAGGCTTGCAAGCCGAAGAACACCATCCCAACCATGACGCACGGGGGTGGCAGCATCATGTTGTGGGGGTGCTTTGCTGCAGGAGGGACTGGGGCACAAAATTATGTGGAATTATTGAAGCAACATCTCAAGACATCAGTCAGGAAGTTCGCAAATGTGTCTTCCAAATGGACAATGACCCCAAGCATACTTCCAAAGTTGTGTCAAAATGGCATAAGGACAACAAAGTCAAGGTATTGGAGTGGCCATCACAAAGCCCTGACCTCAATCCTACAGACAATTTGTGAGAAGATCTGAAAAAGCATGTGCGAGCAAGGAGGCCTTACAAACCTGACTCAGTTAAACCAGCTCTGTCAGGAGGAATGGGCCAAAATTCATCCAACTTATTGTGGGAAGCTTGTGGAAGGCTACACAAAACGTTTGACCCAAGTTAAACAATTGAATGACAATGCTACCAAATACTAATTGAGTGTATGTACATTTCTGACCCACTGGCTCTGTGATGAAAGAAATAAAAGCTGAAATAAATCATTCTCTCAACTATTTTTCTGACATTTCACATTCTTAAAATAAAGTGGTGATCCTAACTGACCTAAGACATGGAATTTTTACTAGGATTAAATGTCAGGAATTGTGAAAAACTGAGTTTAAATGTATTTGGCTCAGGTGTATGTAAACTTCCGACTTCAACTGTATATAGGACTATATAGGGAATGGGGTGGTGGTTATGTAAGGACCAGACCCATCTGTATGTTGTTTCCACAGTAACCAATGGAGCGGTATGAGGAAGAAGAAAAATAAGAAGGTAATGAAGACAGAGCCCAAGGCAGCTAAAACCGGTCCCTGTCCCTCCTCCTCCTCTTCCTCCCCCCTGATTCATTGTGTCTCTTGTGAATCTGTAATCGACCCCTCGGTATTAGAAAAAGGGGAAATTGAGACTCATTTCAATAAAAGCGATTGGTTCTTGTTGTGCAGACAATACGAGCTACGTTCATGTTTGCACAACTCTCTCGTCCCAGGCTCAGATGAATGCAGTCGAATTATCTTGCCTTCTCTCTCTCTCCCTCTCTCTCTCTCTCTCTCTCCATGTTGTTCCTCTGTTATGATTATACTATTCTGTCAGTGTTATCTGTTAGGGAGGTGTGCTGCAGTGCCAGCTGAAATTCTGTTGAGCCAGGGTCCTGACATTTGTATGGGTATGGGGGCCATAGTCAGGCAGAATGCAATGAGGCACTCTGCTTAATGTTGTCTCAGGTCTACAGCTATAGAGGGCCTGAAGATGCTTCTGTCCTCGTCTGTCAACTTTGATCACATGACTCCCAGCGGCACCCACTCTCTCAACACATCCAAGTTACCTGGCCGCAGTGGAAATGTGATTGGGCTACGGTGTTTAAAATTAAGTATGGCACCATTTGGCACACAATCCAAAGCTGCACAGTGTGTCCCTCATAACTTCATTAGTCTATCTCTTTAGGAAGACAGACTTATTGCTGGCTTTAATTTACAGCTCCATAGTGAAGTGCAGCCTCTTTGATGATAAGAGAAGGGAAAACTCTGTGATAAGATGGAATGGAGAACAGTGTGAGGTCGGTGTGTGGGAGCCAGTGGCGGTATAATTGGATGGAGGAACCCTGTTGCACAAGGCGTCCTTCTCTGAGAGCGCTAAGATATTATGAAAACCTCCCGCGTTTCTTCCAGTTGATTCAATTAATTATTTTTTTGCTAAACTGATGGAAATACTGCCTCTTTTCCAATAAAAGCCAGACAGCTTTAGCACTGTGTGTCACGGCTTGCAGTCCTCAGCCCGGCGGAATTAATCGTGGATGGATTTCACCCCCGTAGCTCCAACATGGCCCCGATGGGATGGACAGAAATCACCTTCTGTCCGTAGCCCCGACCCGGGTCCCAGGGAGGGTCAAGTGCTCTCATTCAGTGGTTATGATTTCCCTCTCACGTGCCTGTTACCAGGCTCTTTGTTCTGACCATGGCGTCCCGGCTGAGTCAAAACATGGGCACAGAGAGTGGGCAGTGTAGCAGCAGAGGGGAGGGATTGAACAATGTGTCAGGCGCTTAAAATGAATTAAAGTGCAGCGCCGGGCCATGGAAATGCCTCTTTGTGTGAGGCCCTAATCAGTTGGAAACAAGGGAGGGAGAGGAGAAAAAAAGCTTTCATTCCTGTAACTAATCATTTGCGGTTTCCCAATGCAGCCAGCCAGTGCCAAAGGCAGAGACTAATAAACTATGAGGCTGTGTAGATTTATAAATGATTAATTAAGGGGGCTCCCATGGGAGCTGCAACCGCTATAAGCAAAAATATTAATTAGTTGAGACAAGACTTAAACTAACAGGAAAACATTCCAACCATGTTGGAGAGAGCATAAGGGGCGCAGCTTGTTTGACTCTGGCTCGACAGAGAGGGCCCTCGTCACAGCAGCACTACAGGGGGCTGCCCTAGGTTCTGGAGGCAGAGAGATGAAGTGTCACAGAGACGCACTGGTCCTCCACACTCCTCTGTGAGGAGGATATCACAGAGAGGCGACTGGCTGAGGGATCTGAGGTGTTCTCCACCACCTCAAGGAGCTACTACCCCACCTCCTCCACCCACACGTCCCCCTCGTCTCCCTGGTTCTCCATCCCGACGCCAGCCCTTCAGGGAGGCCTATGAAGCCTTTATCCCCCTGCTCTTTGCATGAAAGTCAAGATGTTGAGAGTAAAGTCCAGCAGATTAAACTAGAGGTGTTCAGTGTATCTTCCTTCTAATGAAAGAACTGGGTAATTACACTGTGGATCTTGATGATGTCACGCTGCTGGTCAGGTTTGGCACACAGCACTCAGCCTCTTCCACTGTCCAACTCTCTCCACACCTCAGTTATATATTACCTTAGCTGATATTATCTTACTGAGAGGGCCTTCCATATGAGGGGAGCTGTTACAAAATCGCTCTGGCAGTGTGCTGGTGCAATTACTACAGTGATGCTCCGTAGAGCCCATATCCAACTTTCCATGACCAATATTAGTTCTGATCTAATGAGGCTAACTGTGGATCCATCATACCCCGTCTCTGTCACCTGCAATGTCCTCAGCCAACCCACTGTTAGATGGTAGCAAAGTCAACCAATAAATCCTCTGGTGACTCTGACTATAGGCCCCTACAGTCTTTAGTAGAACATTCTGTGTGTTCAGCTACAGTATGTTCTGGTCTTAGGCAAGTCAGTGGGTAGAAGATGCCACTCTCGTTGTTAGACTAGTGGGCCAGGATGGGTTTCCAAGAAGGCAGCTGCTGAAAAATTAGCAAGAAAGAAAAAGCATGACTTTTTTGGCAGATGTGCAGAGCCCCGTATTAGGCTTCTTTGGAAATCCAATACTCTCCCATTGGAACAACACATCAAGTTACACTGACATCCCCTCCAGTCGGCATTCTGCTAGATAATGTGGTTAACCGCAACATGTTTCCATGTAGAACAGAAGAAAAACTAAATGAAATATAACTTCAGAGATATGAATCATACTTTCCAGATTTGTTTCAAAAGGGGAGGGAAAAAAATGCAATAAAAATGGTCACCAAGCCAACACTGGGCAACAAACATAAAATACAATTATGGAAATATGAATTTATTTGAAAAGCTCATGCATCCTTTAGACAGCTTTGTTGATGCAAGCCAAAATCATTGGAAGCACATAAACCCTAATGCCAACTCAAATATTATCATAGTCAGTAAGAATGTGATCAGTCCTGTGGGACAAATAAGGCAAGCATTTTTTTTTAATGAGAGGCTAGATAATCAAGGCACCTATCTAGTTTACAGAGCATGGAGTCCTGCTGGAGATCTGGCTATGTCTTTTCTGCAGAATCGATGGCTGAAAACCTCCAAATGTGAATCTCGACTTTGGTTTCATGTCCAGGTTAAAGAGCTGTGGCCTTCTCTGTTTTCATGTTTTCACCATCCAGCAAGCGGATGAAGAGAGCGCGAGATGAAGAATGAGGGCCGGGGCCCGGGCAGAGCCTTAAAGAAAGGCAGCAGAGGAGCCGCAGCAGACATTTATAAGCCCTCCTAATTGACTCACTGGAGGGCCAGGCTCCGGTGGCAGCAGAGAGGTGCTTCAGAAGCCAATGTTCTCGGTAACCAGTGCCGAGGAGGAATACATGTTTTTTGATATCTTAAATAAATATTTCATTAAACTGTCAATGGCACACAGGCAGGCGGTGCATGTGGCCCTTTCATGTCACTGTGGTGCTTGGGTGGGTAGGTGGGTGGGGGAAGTGCCACTGAAGATGGGTGGTAGCAAGGTTAAAAAGACCCCCTTCTGAATGAGAGGCGAAAAGCTGTGCCCTTTTTCTATTAGGTTGGTTGAGTGTGCCCGGCAGGATCGGGGCAAAGCTTGACAACAATTAGTGGTGTGGGTTTGAGAGGTGACAGGCCAGGCACTAGCCGTCACACTCCTCCTGTCTCCCAGTGATCAGGCCCATCACAGGGCCATCGCTGTTCCTCCAGACAGGACTGATGTTCAAAGGCAAAGTCCGCTGCTATAAAACAGTCAAGTCCTCATATTGTATCCAGGGCAATAATAGTAGCAGACACAGTAATGTCATCATACATGTCTTGGGCAATCTAGGAGGCTCGGGCATAACGTTCCTAACTCTTGCAATGCCAGTGTCTTTCAATTATGGCTAGGATGTACTATTACATACAATAAATATATTGCACTGGTGTCTTTATTTCTAACAATACCCATTCGCTTATGATTAGAGGGAAGATTAGGACCACTGCTTTTAATTGTGACAGAAAGGGGAAGTGAGAATGACACGCAGACTGGCTGTGATATGGAACAGGCGATACGACACCCACAAACATAATCCTATTCATTCTCCACAACATCGACACTCAACCAAAGCTTCCAGGGGTTACAAGGGGGGAAAGATGGAGTCACTGCTTGAACAGTAGAACCAGATGAGATTCAACAGTTCCATGTACTAATTACCTGTGTACACGTATACAACTGGCTTTTGTTACTGCTCTGAATGATGGCTTGACATGCAGACAGAACAAGCTATTTATAATCTACTTGAATCTACCGGACAGAAGCAAGGAGACTAATATTAGTATTATCAATGTTACACCAGCAATCTTTTTTTTATCACGCTTTAGGCAGACTGTCAGGCTGCTGGAATTCATATTACACCTAGCCTTCAACCCATTTGTGGGGTCAACCCATCTTGATTGGACTGATGTTTTCCTAGGGTATATGTTTTTCTCCAGTATAACATTATATATTTGATTGACAACACTCCTAAGAGTTTTCAAAGCTGATTTTGAAAGCTACAAATAATCAGACCTTGACTCAGTGAATTCTCCCAAACATATTGAACGGAGCTGATGTTTTTCTACAGTATCTTGTGGCCAAGCTTCTTTTACTTGTTTGGTAGAAGTCAGGGTGTATTGATGTATCAAAGGGCTGTTAAATTGGTCCCTCTGTTGGCTCTCACAGCTGAATGTGTTAAATGTATTGCTGCAGCATTAATTGACTTCACCAATCTCCACACTGTTTTTCATTAAGCGAGAGGCTGGAGTGGGATGTTGTAAGTCCCAAACAACTTCCTCCACTGAGCCAAAAGTGCACACTACACTGGTCGGAAATGTTGATTTTCTTTTCTTGAATTGTAGGTAGAACCAAATGACTTGAGGAGCTAAAAACAAATCTAGGCAATAATTGAAATGTAGCATGAAATTACCCCATGCAAATAACCAGCAGCCATTACATGAACACATTCTCTCCCTCTTCCAGTAACAGAGACCTACACCCACACACAATAACACAGGTGTGAGCTTACACACACACACACACACACACACACACACACACACACACACACACACACACACACACACACACACACAATGGGGGAGAGACCTTTGAGGGTTTCACAACTGCACATTTATCCTCAAAATTAAAAATGGTGATTGATCCATGGAATATTAACGGTCAGCAGTGTTTTTCATTAAGTTGTGAAGCGAGGCATACTGAAAGAACAAAGGGAAGCAGGAAGGGAAAAACAGAGCTTTATTTAATGTTGATCTGTATTGTGAATAACCCCGGAGAGAAATGTAAATACTACACACCAATAATACAACAGCACACTAATCATATTTACAAACTATATTAAATCTGTCTATTGTGTTTGCCTTGCTAAGGATTGGCTCCCATGTAATTGTCATTGTAACCAATGTTGGCGGATGGGAAAATTTAACTGCAGTGATATAAGGTGACTGGTAGGCTTATTATTACTATATTATTACCCGGGATATGTTTATTAAAACAATTTATCATGCAGAACAGGACTGGGGGAATGGAAACATTAAATTCTGCTCCACTCTGGCCGAAGAAATGACTTACAATAAAAGGAATGGTGGGAAGTCCTGGGCTGACACCAGAGAGGTGTGTAATAACCCACTGCTTCATTTCATTTGCCAATCATTTCCTGTTGGGCCCTCGCCATTAAACATACATGTTGGGGATTATTGAAATAGCCCGGCGACAGCCAACATACCCTCTTAGTCAGGGGGTGTGTAGCTAGCTGCTTTTATGTGGCTGTGTCTTGATCTTAAAAACACTCGCTGACGCCGGCTGCAGTAATGTGTTGTGGTGTTTTTGTGCTGTTGGTTTGTTGGGGCCGCTATGAGAGGACAGACATCAGGGCAGAGAGGTGAGGAGATGCTGGGATCTGAGGTCTTAGGAGAAAGAATCCCTTTGGTAAGTGTCTGGAAGGGGCCAGATTAGTCTGCCAAGCCTCTGTTCTAAAATGACTTTGAGGATATTGCTGCAGGGATGTCACAGAAGTTTAGGCAAGAAGTTAAGTATCCTGTACACTGTGTATAGGGCCCGTGATTCCCCCTGTGAGTGTGTTTCAGTGAGCAGGGCTGCTATGTGCAGTGACTTGATGATTAGGCCATGCTCTATAGCTGGTCACTGGGACTAACACAGTAGGGAGAGAAGAGTAGGACATCGGCTTTTGTCAAGAGTGTGTGAAAGGCACATCCCTAAATATGTTTGCACTGGTGCTAGAGATCCTCACAAACTTCAACAAATATAACTTTACAGAACACATCAGCTAGACAACAGGACAAGCACATATTTCCATTTACTGTAATAGCTCCGTGGAATATGACTCCTTTCAGAGGTCTGATCATCAGCCTGTCTAGATAAAGACCCCCTGCACCTCATCCCATTGACAAGCATGCTGCTTTGTGATTGGTTGGAAGGGCTGGTTTACTCAGACTATCACCATGAGCACAAAAAGCCCTGTGCTCCCGTGATCGATGCCCAGAGTAATTCACGCCTCCTCAAGCATTATATCCATCTCAAATGGGCCCATCTGTGCAGAATGAGTCCTTTAACTGCACATTGATTTGGGGAAAGAAATGCAGACGTCTGTGTATGTTTTTAAGCATTTACGTTCGTCATTCAGTCATGTTGTTATTGCAGCTTTCATGTACAGTGTTAGCAGGTTAGATTAAGGCTGTTCATTTTATAAATCCCCTCTCTCCTTCCCTCTCATGTTTTTTGTTTATGTTTTGTAAAGACAGGACAATGTCACCGCAATAACCAGCACAAGTATTATGATGGGACCTGTTCAATGCTTTTCCTATCTATATTCCAAAACAGCCTGATCAAATGTGAGGTATGTGAATGTGAGAGTATTGTGTTGCATTTTTTATGTCACTAGCTCCCAGTTATGCCTCAGACTTCTCAGAAGGCCTTAGCCTTGTCAGAGCAGTTTCCTGATTACACAGGATATGTAAATAAACGGATGCTACCATCTAATTCCTTAATAATTAAAAATTAAGCATGGGTCTGCACTCAGTATAACATCTCGTGTCACGACTGCCTTTCCTGGCCCCAGCACTCTGGACGGTGCTACTCTCAGAACTAAACTCGCCCTTGCCCCTTTTAAACACACCCAGGGCTGAAGGGTTCATTCTTGAAGAGATTTTGTGCATACCATGCAGTATTCAAAGCGCAACATATTGCTTTTTTTTGGTGTATTGTATCAGGTTGTATTTTGAGCAATATAATCTAATTTCAGTAAACTGGTAGTTTAAAGGTCATGAATAGTCAAAATCATGTTTTCATGAAAATTGATGATATTTTGATGAAGCCAGATCAAGGTATGATGATCAAAGGATGAAAAATGACTTCTGCTTCTACATTGATAAAGGTTGATCATAAAGTTACTAGTCCCCTCCCCTGTGCCAAACAATTGGATTGAGGTGGTGTTATTAAGGGGATAGGGTGACATTACCCTAACTCTCTCATTTTAATACACCAATGGTGACATGATATTCTCTTACCTAATTTAAATAAGTACCGCCTTGTAACCAACATCAGAGAAGGCGTGTTTGCAGAAGGGCGTGGTTTATATAGCCAGATACTGTAACTACTCTTCTGGTGGCCAAATTGTACTGTAGGGTGTCAGCAAATATAATTAAAATGTTACCTTATTCATCTTTGGCAAAGATACTTATATGTTCCCCCTTTCATCTGTGTCTGGTGTTAGTAACTGGCTAGCTAGATCTTCATCTGTGTCTGGTGTTAGCTAGTTACTGGCTAGCTAGATCTTCATCTGTGTCTGGTGTTAGCTAGTTACTGGCTAGCTAGATCTTCATCTGTGTCTGGTGTTAGCTAGTTACTGGCTAGCTAGATCTTCATCTGTGTCTGGTGTTAGCTAGTTACTGGCTAGCTAGATCTTCAGCCAGCATGGAACAAAGGGGGGGAAGGGCCATTCAAAACTCTGACGCAGTTGTCATGTCAACACATCCATCAATGATACTGGGAGCCGCATCACAAGAGACATGCCAAACGGGAGATGTACTGTATATAAAAAAGAAGTGACATTTTGATGCAATTTCAATTTTGTTTGAGTTGCTTTGTGTTTCACCAAATTAGCTTGGGAAGATTTTACTGCAACACTGCTCAATGCATCCAAGATGCTTCCCTTCGGCGTTTCAAAACTATCAGTCAAGACGAGCTCATGCATATAAGCTCCCCGCCCATTTAGCCTGTCTTTTCAACCTTCCTGGTTGTTAGCCATAAAAATGCTGCCATTTCTATCCAAGACAAATATTATCGGTGATATTTTATTCACACAAAAGGCTATTTTACATGGGAATCAGAATGGGAATTTATCTCCATTTCTTCAATCAAAGACTCAATCATGGACACTCTTACTGACAGTTGTGGCTGCTTTGAGTGATGTATTGTTGTCTCTACCTTGCCCTTTGTGCTGTTGTCTGTGCCCAATAATGCTTGTACTATGTTTTGTGCTGCTTCCATGTTGTGCTGCTGCCATGTTGTGTTGCTTCGACGTTGTTGTCATGTTGTGTTGCTACCATGCTGTGTTTTCATGTGTTGCTGCCATGCTATGTTGTTGTCTTAAGTCTCTCTTTATGTAGAGTTGTGGTGTCTTTCTTGTCTTAATGTGTGTTTTGTCCTATATTTTTATTAAATGTTTTATTTTTAATCCCAGCCCCTGTCCCCGCAAGAGGCCTTTTGCCTTCTGGTAGGCCGTCATTGTAAATACCATTTTTTTCTTATCTGACTTGGCTAGTTAAATAAAGGTTAAATAAATAAATAAATAAAATATGACAAATTCCATTTCTGTTGTAGGGAAATAACCTTCTAACCAACCTGAAGGACTGCAGATGGGATTTTGCAACTGAAGGACCTTGTAAACACATATGATACATGTATTTGTAATAGTGCTGAGCGATTAGCGCTTTTTGAGGTCAGTTCGATTATGGTTCGATTACTAAATGCGCTATGCATTATGTGGGTTGAATGCTGTAACAACACAGAATAAAACAATTAATTAAAGTATCATGATGGTAGTGACTGCCAATTACCAATTACTTATTATTAACCATCATTTGTTCACATTACTTTACTTTAATAAATATTTAAGTTGCTGTGTATATAAGTCATTATCTTATCCCTATAGAGCTGCTGCCTACGCTGCCTTATCGTTGGTCTGTCTCTTCCGTCTCTTCTGTCCGACTTAGACCGGACAAGTAGGCACACAATGGATTATGGTCATTGTAGTTAATTACCAGGTTTTCTCCGCTAAACTATGTAGAATATTGGCCTGTTGGAAACTACAACTCCCTCTTACATCTCACAGTTTGGGCTTGATCTGATTTATTTCTAGAGAAACTGCACATTGAGATCATGGAAGAAATAAAATATGAAATGAAATTCAAATAATTGAACCGACGTTGGTCAATTAGTTGTTTAAAAAATTAAACATTTTGGTTAATCGCTCAGCACTAATTTGTAAACTGTCCTTTTGAGTTTCAATCAATTAATTTCAGGCTCTGATTGCAAAGGGTATTGTAGGCATGTTGTGACTAGGAACAGCAGTATCCTTCAAATAATGTATACACAAACATATTTACTGTATGTAGAATGAACATCTACCTTTCATCACCAGTATTGTACAGCCTGATGAGTACCAGTGTTAAGTTAGACATGTTATTTTGGATGACAACACTGTCAAAAGGTGGTCATAATCAGTCAGCCAATTAGATATAAGTGAGGTCACTGAGCTCCTTCCGCCTCTCCGCCCCTCCTCACACCGAATGCCCGCCCCCTCGCCAGCTCACTGTCCCTCCTCCCTGTTCAAAGCCTCTTATTGCCACATTAATACAACTACCATAATTACCATGTCAATCACAAGTAATGCTTATTAATTACCCCTCAGAAAAATACAATTTCAAGCAGCCAGTAGTCCCTTTAAAAGCCCACTGAAAGGCAGGCTGACTGTATGGTAGGTTACTGAGAGAGAGAGACATGCTTTCAGGCCCACTCCGCATTAGTCAATCTGCTGTCCAGATGTCTTCCACAGGTGACAGCTGCAATAGCCTAACAAGCAAATTAATCACGGGGCTTTTGTGGCGCTTCATTCTAGGGAAACTCATTTCGCTTCATAAAAGGCTTCATCTCGTGTGAAAAATGACAAATTGCGGCCATGGCGTGATAGGGAGGACCAAGCAGCCGACTCTCATTTATGTCCCATGCCTGCGAGGTAGAGTGGAGTGGCAGAGGAAGGCAGAGAGAGAGAGAGAGAGAGAGAGACTAGAGAACTGGGCCACAACCATGGAGCCAGTAACGAGGCCCAGCTCTGCCCCTGTGGGGTGAAGTTCTGACAGGCCTCACAGGTGGCGCGCCCAGATTAAAAACCCACCCTGGTTATGAAGGCTGGCCTTTGAAGGAGGGGAATATAGCTCTGTCAATCATGAATTTTCCTGAAAGAGACTGGGCATTTTGAAAGCCTGGCACAACAAGGGTGTGGTTTTAGGGACTGTCTTTTGATTTTGGGTCCAGAGGACAAATGTCATTGTTTTTGATATGTGGGACGGTGTGGTGCTGAAGTGTGATGCCTGTTATTATTATTTACAAATTGAGAATGTTGATACATTGATAAAGCAATGTCACCATGTGTAATGTAGAGGCAAATTTACACTGTAAAAAAACCTAGAAATACTGTAGGGTTTTGAAAGAGGCTTAACTGAAAGAGGAATGTAGGAAACGTGGGAAAAATAAACTCAAAATATTACAAATGATAGCTTTTCAGTATATCAAAAGAAAGTATGAGAAATTGAAAAATAACAATGACTACAGTGAGCAACAAAGCATAAAACTTTTGGGTTTACAAGAAGCAGAAAGTTATTACTACAAAATAAGAGATAAATCCCTGAAAGTCGTCCAACAAAAACTGCAATTATCATTGTTAAAGAGAGAAAGAAAGCATGGTGAGGGAAGAGGATTACACTCCTTCACAAGAGAAGAACATTCTCTGTTTATTCCTCCTCATTTGTTGAAAGACATTCCGAGGTGACAGATGTCAGAAACAGCATAATTATCATCGCTCTGTCTCCTTTCTGCTTCTCCGGCGTATTCTCATCCCAGTTCCAGTCTTTAAGTCCTTGCTCCAAGCCACAGTCATTGTGTAAGAATTTAAAAATCACAATCTAGTGATTTGACCATGGCACAAGGACAGAGGTCTTCTAGATAATAGGCCATATCTTCACAAGGAGCGGATTCCTTGAGCTCAGGAAATAGTGTGGAGTTGTCTTGCAGTAGAATTAAAGAGGTTTTGGTTTATCCAATAACTCAATGCTGTAGTCTTCATCATACATCCTCTTATCTGCTTCGGTTGCTGTTCAAGCCGAATGACAAATGGAACGGGGCCCCAGTCGCTTCTGGTGTCTGTAAACACTTCAATCACCGCTATAGATTTGGTTTAATTTTCTATGTAATGAACGTTGCAGGGTGCACCGACTCTTGCACTGATCTCCACCGGGGCAAAAGCAGTTATGGACAACAAACCTGAGTGATGGCTTCATTCTATTGAGCCTTAGCTGCCACAGGGACACAGATGCAGCGATGAGGACTCCGCCTCTGAGACTGAGATAGGGCCAACCTCTGACTCTCCAACGCAGTCGCAGCACCAGATACCTCTTATCAAGACAAGCTGTACTATACATCTTCCAGCAGAAGACCATGTCGGAGAGGAGGGAGGGGGACATGTGCAGTGTGATAGGTGAAATGCTTAGTGCAGGTGAGCGTTTTACATGTTTGAATGAAATATGGTTAGACCATGAGCGGACCTATTACTGTGCCCAAGGCAGTTAGTGTCAGGTATTTGGGCCATATATCAGCAGGGAGGGCTGCAGGACACCCAGTGATGTTACACAGGGGGTGAGAAAGGGACCACAGGTGAGCTATGTGTCTGTCTGCCCCTGGCTCCACGTTCCATTCTCCAGACTGGGCTGGTTTCTGAGGGACTTATGTAAGAGGTGGGAGTTTGGGGTGTGGGAGGGACCACAGGTGAGCTATGTGTCTGTCTGCCCCTGGCTCCACGCTCCATTCTCCAGGCTGGGCTGGTTTCTGAGGGACGTATGTAAGAGGTGGGAGTTTGGGGTGTGGGAGGGACCACAGGTGAGCTATGTGTCTGTCTGCCCCTGGCTCCACGCTCCATTCTCCAGGCTGGGCTGGTTTCTGAGGGACTTATGTAAGAGGTGGGAGTTTGGGGTGTGGGAGGGACCACAGGTGAAAGGGGAGGTGAGTCTGATCTCATCACCCAGTGCCTAGTCACAGTGCTGTCAGGGCAGGGTACACTGACCTGGTCCTACTGAGCCAAAGTTGGGGTCATCGGTCACAATGGGATGAGAACATGAGAGCGGTCAGAGCCATTTCCAACATGACGTAATTTGACTAGTGTTGAAAGGTCCAAGGATCTCCATTTATACCATGTACTATATGTACTATACACAGTCATTTTGTTTTGATTATTTGAACAGCTTTCTTTGCTTTAGTGCCTTGCCTCTTCTCTCCTGTTTGGAGAGGGGTGTTGCCCTGAGCTCTCCCCGTCTTAATCAGAAATGAGATGCTGGATTAGGGAGTGGATCCATGGGGAGGCGAAGGCACTGGGTGGTTGGGGGCTGAGGGGTGGGGTGGGGGGGTAGATGGGGAGGGGACAGGAAGTGGACTAGTGTCTGCTGCTGGATACCGTGGCAACACACACAGGCAGACACCCAACCACCGCTCCTCCCCTGTGGGCCAGGAAGCTAATTAGCTCTTAAAGCATTTATTTATCACAGATAAACTGTCAAACAATCTCACTGGCATATCCCCCATGGAAACAAGAACTACTCATTAGTTTGTTCAATTAATCTTGCTTTTCCCTCTTCAGTCTGGCCCCCCATGTGTACTCTTTGTCTGTTTTCAAAGTCGTTCCAATCAAGACTTTGGATGCCAGATGTCCATGCAGTACATTCATGTAGGTGCCTTAAATATACCTCTGTCAGGCTGTAATAATGGGTTTAATGACCACACTAGATTTTTATGTTAGAGAGAAATAAAAATACAGGTATTAGGGAATGCGATGTGGGTAGGTCTTGTGATTATAATAGCATGTGAATGATTGAAACAAACACAAAAGGCTGCAAACAAATCACAGCTCGGTTTTGCATAATGAGGCAATGGAGGAGAAGCCAAACCTAAGAAATACAACCTCCGATGAAAAATGTGTTCTCATTTGACATTCCCGTAGCCCTGAGAAGCAGCTGTCTGCATAGCTCTGTCACAGGTTGATTCAACTTAACTGAAGGAGTACTCGAGTGGATTCTCTTCATGGTTGGTTCCCATTATTAATTGTGCTCAGCCTTGTTCTCCTGTGGAAGTCAGTCATGAGCACAGGGTCTAATGCCTTCAGCATGCTTTGGTTCAGCTGGCACCTAGCCGAACTCGGCTAGATAAACAAGTGTCCTAGCATACTAGCTTAAAAGACCTTTGCTTGACAAAAGAGAAAAAAGTGACAATGGTTCTGTTGGTCCATCTTGAGGCACCATAGCTAGTATACACTTCCTGAAAATAGTCAGAATTAATCTAAGATAACTCCAGAAATATGTCATTCCTTTTGACATTTTTGCCAGCGACATCTTAGTTGCGCAATTTTAACTAAGATGTTTGGTGCAGTATTTGTCAACTGAAAAAACGTGCATGAAAACGATTAGTCTCTCGTTGAATGACAAACACTTAATTGAAGAATCCCTACTGTTGACCATCACCGATGAAGGGGCGTAGACTCCGGGCTACCGACTTCAGCTTGCCTGGAGAAAAAAATGTAACGTGCACAAACAGCCCAAAAAAACCTGGCCAAAATCCAAAACGCACTTCACCAAATGTTGTCATAATATATGCACAAACTGTTCCGAAATGTTTCGAAATGGGAAGCATGCGGGCGCCTTAACCCACTACAGTCCTAGTGATTCATAATTGTCTTGATTCCAAACTGTGTTTGCTGATGTCTGTACATTTACGGATTGGTCAAAGTGACTTGCTAAGATGGTGAGTCCCGCTCATAGTGTTTACTAATCATCGTGCTTACATTCTGGAGCTCAATATGATGTATATTCTGTATCCGTCACTAGACTAGGATTTCTGCTTATTGGCCAATATTGGTATTCTGTGTGATGCATAACAAATGTATCAAAGGATTTAATGACACTGCTATTTCTGTCTCAGTGGCTCATTGTTCATTAAAATCATTAAAAGTGCATTTACAGTTCAAGCACTGCTGGTTTTTGAATGTCACAGACATAATGGATTTGTTAAACTAACATTAAACTTGTTAGAGTGCTTTGTTTAAGGTCAGACTCCTCCTGTCACTGGTGTTGCCTTCGATTCTTTGATTAAGGAAATGTCTACAACAGACTTATGGTGAGGTGCCATTCCTCTGTGACACATCCTGTCTTTAGCCAAGCCAAGAATCCACAACACAATATACATCAATATTGGACAGGAGGCAAACTTCTCCACTGGGCTGCTGATGAATGCACAGAGCTTTGAGAAAGGGTTCGGGTTCCAGGGGTCTGAGTGCTTACGCCCCCAAGACAGCATCGCCCAGGCGCCAGGAAGGCAATATGCGGCCCATTCCATCACTCTAATTCACTCTCTACACATCCATATTTCATTCAGCCTCGGCCTTAATGAACGCCATGGCAACCTCACCACCACTGTGTCTCAAAACACACAAGCTGAACACAAAATATCATGAAGAAGCACATTGGCCTTCATACAAAGCAATATGAAAGGGAACCAGGCCCAGAAGTTGTGCAGAGGAGAGGGTAAAATAATGGATGGGTGAGAGAGAGAAAGAGAGAGGGGGGGGGGGGAATCTGGGAGAGAAAGAGAGAGAGAGAGAGAGACATGGTAGATAATCTGGGGAAGAGGGAGAGGAGTTCTGAAGGCCTGTGACTGACTAGGGAGGCCATCTGCCTGGAAGAGCCCTGGCTATCTCCCATCCCCAGTCCCCCCCCCTCCTTCAGTCCCTAGCCCCCCTGCTGCACAGACAAGTGCCTGTTTATCCCAATGCCCTTCATATGACATTAGCACAGGTCTCATGTGCAATCCAGTTATCTTCCGCTGGCCTGAATATGTTATAATTTTAAGTAACGTTTGCTGTGTCCCTTTCCCCAGGAAACAAACATCCCCACTAAAAGGTTGCTTGGAGACCCCAGTGACTGGGTGGTGGAGGGCTGTTACTTGGGCACACGTACAGCGTTTACACGGCCCTGTCCTCCTGGACCCCCCCCCCACACACACACACACACACACCACCACCACACACATCCCCTCCCCTTCCTGCCCCCCGCAGCACTGGCAGGAAGAGCACCATGTCAACTCCCAGCGGGCAATGGAGGTCCAGGCTCAGGTTATTGAAAATCTGTGTAACTCCATTTTCCCATTTGTCTTACTAAGAGTGAAAGGCTGATAGGCTCGGCTTAAACAATAATCCCTTATTGTCAGAGCTCTCTAATATTAAATCACAACCTTGTGGGATCTTCACAAGTAATTTAGTGCAACAAAGTTCTTCATATCTCCCTTTATTTACTTTTGATCGTTACCTACACAAAGAGAGAAAGGAAAGTGCTATTTAAAATTGGAGAGGGAGCAAGCATTTATTCAGGAAATACTTTCAGAAGACAGATTAAAGAGCATTTATTTTGCTATAATTATGATTTGGATGACACCTAGAATTTACCTAGTAGCTCTATGAATGAACGTTGACATCAAATACAGTATAACCGATCATTTAGACTTTGGCTTGTCTCGTTTATTCTAGAGAATGATCTCAATAAGCAGTACACTCATAATAAATGGTACAGCAGGGGTCCTCCAACATACGGCCTAATCCAGCCTTTGCATTTGGTCTCTGCAGAATAAACAATATCGGCCCGATAATTACTGTTAGTTTTGTAGATAAGGGGATGAAAATAAATTTTTTGAGGAAATTAAATAATTATTTATAGCGCTTTGGAAATCAGACATACAAATCATGAGCAAGGAATCATTCCTGTCTTTGACAACAATCCTGTCTTTGACAACAATCCTGTCTTTGACAACAATCCTGTCTTTGACAACAATCCTGTCTTTGACAACAATCCCGTCTTTGACAACAATCCCGTCTTTGACAACAATCCCGTCTTTGACAACAATCCTGTCTTTGACAACAATCCCGTCTTTGACAACAATCCTGTCTTTGACAACAATCCTGTCTTTGACAACAATCCCGTCTTTGACAACAATCCTGTCTTTGACAACATTCCCGTCTTTGACAACATTCCCGTCTTTGACAACAATCCTGTCTTTGACAACATTCCCGTCTTTGACAACAATCCCGTCTTTGACAACATTCCCGTCTTTGACAACAATCCCGTCTTTGACAACAATCCCGTCTTTGACAACAATCCTGTCTTTGACAACAATCCTGTCTTTGACAACAATCCCGTCTTTGACAACAATCCTGTCTTTGACAACAATCCCGTCTTTGACAACAATCCCGTCTTTGACAACAATCCCGTCTTTGACAACAATCCCGTCTTTGACAACAATCCTGTCTTTGACAACAATCCCGTCTTTGACAACAATCCCGTCTTTGACAACAATCCTGAAGGAAAGTTACACCGTATTTCTCATTACAGACAGACATCTTCAATAGGAGCAGGAATCTGTCAACAACCCAACAATCAAATACTGTATGTGGTGACCAAATGTTCTCTGTAAGAGAAACAGGCTGATTTTGTGAGTCCCCTTAGAGTAGTAGCCTATATGGTGAATGTAGTGAATGTGGTGAGCAAATGTTCTCTGTAAGAGAAACAGGCTGATTTTGTGAGTCCCCTTAGAGTAGTAGCCTATATGGTGAATGTAGTGAATGTGGTGACCAAATGTTCTCTGTAAGAGAAACAGGCTGATTTTGTGAGTCCCCTTAGAGTAGTAGCCTACATGGTGAATATGGCATCAGTTGAGTAGCTCTGAATGAGTTCAGCATTGGAAGTGCTGGAGGATGTGGGACCTTTGATGTTTAGATCTAGTCTACAATCTATCTATAGCATCCATAAAGTAACCCCATCATATTACTTATGGGCCATACATGCCCATATCATTTCCCTGGATAGAGTGAAATGGTGAGGCCTTTCCAAAAACATCAGGGTCACTGCTGGTTGTTGTTTCACTATGCACTACCAACCCCCAATGTCCAAGCTTGAGTCTCCTCTGCTCTGCTACAGGTAGCTAGCTCTCTCATTGGATATGTCCAAGCTTGAGTTTCCTCTGCTCTGCTACAGGTAGCTAGCTCTCTCATTGGATATGTCCAAGCTTGAGTTTCCTCTGCTCTGCTACAGGTAGCTAGCTCTCTCATTGGATATGTCCAAGCTTGAGTCTCCTCTGCTCTGCTACAGGTAACTAGCTCTCTCATTGGATATGCAACACCCCGACTGTGGAGCTTAACTGATTAACACAGCCAGTCACCAGATTAATTAGTCCCGTAAATTACGCCATCATTAGTCAATTGATTATTTCTAAATAATTACACTAAATGCATGGCATGAGGTGGGTGCAGTCGCTGTAAAATTCAGGATTGCTCTCACACACACTAATAAAGCTATTGGAAACATTTCAGTATTTCTACATGAGGAAAAAACATTAGTTGGCTTGTGTTTTTGACACAACATTGGTTTTACATAATGGAGCATTGGAGGAGAAGCCAAACCTAAACCATAATACAAGGAAAACAACCTCATATGACATTGTCTTCAGCAGTTCTCATTCTATTTGCTTTGCACTGAGCTATTGTACATGAACCCAGTCTGTCCTGCCAGGTCTATGGCTCTGAATTGGACTGTTATACAACCATTTCACGTTAGCACATCCGTGATATACAAAACATCCCTTACCTGCACTCACTGAAACACATGTATCAAAGAGGCTTTTTGAATAAATGGTCTAAAAGCAAATACAAACTATCCAGATTAGTCTATTATCCTATTAGAGCCACTCAGAACAGTATGATACAGGGGAGATAAAGAACAGGCCAGGCCCAACAGAGGACATTAAATGGGAGCAGGCAGGCAGGCAGGCAGGCATGCAGGCAGGCATGCAGGCAGGCAGGCATGCAGGCAGGCAGGCAGGCAGCCCCCCCCCCCCCTCCCCCCAACTGACCACTTTCTGTTCTCAGAGAAACAGCAGACCAGAGCAGAGAAGAGAGTCTGTGTCTGGGCTTAGAGAACGGGTCCTGCAGGGTTCAGACGCGGCCTAGCTAGTGAACGCCACAACCTCTCCCTCTCTCTTGAATCGAACAAATAAACTGCTACCATAGTCATATTTTTGTGTATGCAAGATGGAATTCAACACCAACAAAGCATCTACACGCACAAACAAATGATTCTGCTGGAAATGAAAAATAGGTTATTAAAGGCAAACATTAACAAATATTGAATATGATTTGTTCTCATCTTATCAAAGCGGCCTGCTTTTGTTGCACATCCAAAGGCAACTAGGGATTGAGTCCCTGGCTTGACATCAGCACACAAAGCTTCAGAGGAAAGAGGCAGGCAGGAAGGCAGGGTGGCAGGCATGAACAAGCCACCCAAGATTACCCACAATCCTCTAGCCAGGACCCCCCTATGAGACGGTGTGCCTTTGGATGTACAGCATGTGTCCACAAATTGACTTTTCAAGCAGGGCTACATCTCCTGGATACACCATGCTCTCACTTTGACTTACTACACTTTGTTATGTTCCCACTTCACACAAGCAAATTGTCTCAAAGGGGATTTGGGGAGAAATGGTTAGTTAAGACAGGTAAAGACTAACGCATGATGACACTGTGTTTAATGAATTTCAACTCTCAATGTAAGGTAAAAGAAAGGAATGAAGAAAGGAATGGAAGAAGAAAGAGTGAAAGAAAAGCTTGCATATGAAGAAAGTAGAAAGTGGGGAAAAATCCCATTTCATATAGCCCCTAAAGCAGCCTCTTTAAAGAAGCAGTCTCAGCATAAGGTAATCCCTTTGCAGATAAAGAAGTTCTTTCCACTCATAATCAACATATACAGTAATGCATCATTTTCTGCAGATAGCAAGAGCAGAATTAGTTCAAATTATTTTAAGTTTTTGTTAATTGCTTTTGGTGCCTGAAGCAGTTCGCTGCAGTGGCTCGTGTCTGAGCACTGCTAAACTACTGCAAAGTTTACATTCGCCTGCATTAGCGGCCCCCTAATTCATGGACTTTTCTCCCAGCTCTAAAGTAATGGTTTATGAAGCATTCAGGTCTTTATCTGTGTGTACACCTCCAATGTGATCGCGGGGCTAAACGGTATTTCCACTAACACCCATCCTTTAAATTAAAAAAAGCAGTGGGCGTGCATTTCCGTGGACACAATCTAATACTCCCGATCCCAATGGGGCATTTACGGAGGGTTTTATAACTCTAATTATCTTCCACAATTACAGTATATCAACTTTTAGTGGCCCATTGTACTCCCGTAATACATCAAGTGGACAGGTGGCTCCACCACGTAGAGTATTGGTCTCGCATTGGCTAGCAAAGAAACACAAGTTCAGGAAGATGCAGTGCTCCATCCCTGGGTGATTATGAAGATGGCATATTGAGTTTTTAATAGAGTGGCACCAGGAGCATTGGAGCACATCCTTGCTTGTAATGCAATCGCAATGAGCCAGTGTGGCTTGACTAAGCCTCATTGTCAGTGTCAGAGAGAGAGGGCCATGCTGTGCTGTGCTGTGTGGGAAAACCAGCCTGGAATTAGGTTTTAGCATTTAAACACTAATTTCTCCCTGAGGAGGAATAAAATCCCAGAATGGTTTGGGGTATACAATTCCAGGTATAGACTGGGTATAGTCTCCCATTACAGGTAGATTCTCTAGTTTTTAGAATAAGTCTGGTGCAGGCAGAAATATTTCAACATATATCCACATTGCAGGGGCAGGTTGGCTACTTCTCTCTGAATCAAAATAGATAGACAGTGTGTGGCCTTGGGACAGCTTTTGGCCATTTCATGTCAGGATTGTATAGTAGGCCGAGGGGAAAGTATACAGTATCAGTTTGTTTTGTGGATGTTGGAGGGGCTGGGAACTAGTCCTGATCATATACAGTACCAAGCCTTCCGACACAGACAGATAGGGCCCCCCACACCACAGCACCGGCTGCCTGCCGATGGCTGAGCCTCTGACTAAGCTGTTAATGTTCTGCAAAGAATGTGCAAATTGCAGAAACGAGTCCAAGTGTGGGCAGAAAACACTTCTGGTACTTAGAACCAGCGATGGAACAAATTTGGTCAAATTGGTAAAGTGCCCAAAGGGAGGAGGGAGATGTTCCACGGAAAACCAATTCCAAGCTTGGGTGAACTCGGGATTGTTTGGAAACTCTCCAATCTGGGGGCCTGCATTGAATTCTACGTCGGGCAGAAACTGAAGATTAGAATAAGGACCAAAAGAGCAGCAAAGGTACCACACAGGATGGTTCCTATAACATTGCATTACAGTTCCACTGTAGAAGCAAACATACACCTGTCACTAACAGCAACATTGCAAAATCATTGCGTATGGTTGCGTGTAGACTCATTCAGTGGGCAGTCATGGCTGACGTAGATTTAGGTGCTGCTTTGAGGAGTCTGTTTGGAAAGCATCCTGTTTCCTGCTTTGATTTATTCCTGGTAGCACCAATTAAGCACAGCCCATTCCTGCAGGAGCTGAAGAGCTGCTGATGGATCTGTCATGGGATTGCATGATCAAAGAGAAAGAGAAAGAGAGAGGGAGAGAGAGAGAGGGCAAAATCTCATGCAATACCACATTTATTAGGGACTTAAGAGGCTTGTACTACATGGTGTAGCCACTGAAACAGTGCAGCTTAAATCATAAACAGCATAATGTTCCAACACATTAACAAATTTCCAATGAATGAGCACCCAAGATAATGTCAGTGAGACCTTGAAGCCTCCAAACATGCATTAACCCCCGGACCCCCTCAGTCCCCTCGGTCCAGCTCATAAGAGTCACTGAAACCAGATTCTGATTTATAAAATCATTAAATTCCTGGGTTGTGTCATATCTCTGCGGCTTTTTCAAATATACTGTACATTTTTAAGCACTGATAAGCCAAAGAACCATCTCAATGTGAGTCAAAATTGAGAGCATGTAAATTATTTGGCCGGATATCATGTTTTTTTCATAAGCTTAAAAATATCTAGTATACACACTCCCCCATGCACGTGTGTAGGCCACCAGGAGCCAGTGTAGAGGGCCTGATTACTAAAGCCTGGTGATATGTAATACCACATTCTACCTTCCACTCTACCATCCCCATCAGGACTACAAACAGGGTTTAATAGACACAGGGACAATGCACCATTCAAGACAATAACATCCTCATTCCCCCATTATTAAAGAACATCTTTAAAAAAAAAGTGATAGGAAAAATCCTCAGACAACAGCAATAGCAATGCACAGTAGTACACTGTGTTGTATAGTGAGGTTATATCCTTCCTGTTTGGCCCTGTCCGGGGGTGTCCTCGGATGGGGCCACAGTGTCTCCTGACCCCTCCTGTCTCAGCCTCCAGTATTTATGCTGCAGTAGTTTATGTGTCGGGGGGCTAGGGTCAGTTTGTTATATCTGGAGTAACTCTCCTGTCCTATTCGGTGTCCTGTGTGAATCTAAGTGTGCGTTCTCTAATTCTCTCTTTCTCTCTCTCTCTCGGAGGACCTGAGCCCTAGGACCATGCCCCAGGACTACCTGACATGATGACTCCTTGCTGTCCCCAGTCCACCTGGCCGTGCTGCTGCTCCAGTTTCAACTGTTCTGCCTTATTATTATTCGACCATGCTGGTCATTTATGAACATTTGAACATCTTGGCCATGTTCTGTTATAATCTCCACCCGGCACAGCCAGAAGAGGACTGGCCACCCCACATATGCTCTCTCTAATTCTCTCTTTCTTTCTCTCTCTCGGAGGACCTGAGCCCTAGGACCATGCCCCAGGACTACCTGACATGATGACTCCTTGCTGTCCCCACTCCACCTGACCATGCTGCTGCTCCAGTTTCAACTGTTCTGCCTTATTATTATACGACCATGCTGGTCATTTATGAACATTTGAACATATTGGCCATGTTCTGTTATAATCTCCACCCGGCACAGCCAGAAGAGGACTGGCCACCCCACATAGCCTGGTTCCTCTCTAGGTTTCTTCCTAGGTTTTGGCCTTTCTAGGGAGTTTTTCCTAGCCACCGTGCTTCTACACCTGCATTGCTTGCTGTTTGGGGTTTTAGGCTGGGTTTCTGTACAGCACTTTGAGATATCAGCTGATGTACGAAGGGCTATATAAATAAATTTGATTTGATTTGATTTGATATCAGCTGATGTACGAAGGGCTATATAAATACATTTGATTTGATTTGATTTGATATAGTGCTATGCTGCAGGTTGAAGTTTGGAAAGGCAAACATAAAGGTGAGGAGTATGAGGGAGATGTGGGGGCTGGGAGGGACACGTTAAATATAAAGTGCGTGGGCCCTAGAGTTAGCATGCCACCCAACCTCCCTCCCCAACTTCTGTCCTGGTGCTGCTTGACTGAGACAGATGGGGAAGGTAAATCAAGGCAGCTGAGTGGAGAGCGCTGGTGACAGCGCATTAGGGCCCCTCTGAATGAACTGTCACAAGTGCACGGCGAAAGTAAAGTTTGATCATACGTGGCCGCCGTCCTGTCAGACATCCTTAAAAGCAAATGGGGCCTAAGTGCAGCACAGCTCCGCCGAGGCTGAGATGACAGTTGGAGTCGGAGCAGAAAGGGGGCATCTATGCCCCATCCTCTCCTCCATCCCAGGGAGAGGAGAAGAGGACAATGAGGTGAGGAGGAGTGAGGAGGAGTGGGCCAGGATCTCTCTCACCCTGTACCCTGGCCCTCCCAGTAAAAGCATCTGACAAAGTGTCAGACTACCACATCATCATCCGTATCATTAAGGCCCAGGACCCAACTTTTATGCTGCTCTCGCAAACCTTCAAGGATCCGGACAAATTTTCCCCCAGCATGTGCATTTTCTTGCCAACACTGGAAAATCTAATTGGAAAAAGGTACTATTTTATTCATCAATATGATGGAGCTCTGAGTCAGAGTTGTCAGAGAGTGGCTCTAGGAGTGAAGCACTGCGTGCTACTGGAGACTGGAGAGAGGCAGCACTGGGGGAATACTGTACATTAAATTCCATCCAGCCCATGTAAATGCCACTATATGTAAGTCCTATACACACAAAGCAATTACAGCTACTTAAGAGAAGAGCTCAGCTACATTACAATGATGGCAGTGACTGATTATACAGCAGTTGGCAGATCTAACTCATCTAGCGGACCACCATAATGAACACAGGATTAAATAACTGTACAACATCAGTCTCCTAAACCCTAGGCAACAGTGACTCTTTTGGCATGGAGGAACTACGTCACTGCCCACGTCACAGCTTACAATTTTACAAGTGCATTTCGGAAGTGGCTATTTTTCATCAACTACCTTCACTAAAACTACTGCAAAGGCTTTGTCTGCAAACTTTAGTTTTGAATCACGATTCATTGGGAGAGTTGTTTATCTGAAGAGGACCGACCCAGGAACAAATCTTTCCTCTTATTGAAGTTTCCAAAAAAGTCCATCATTGAACTTAGACCCCAGTCACTCTTGCCTAGCATTGGATTTTCAAGACTAATACAACATGGAGGCCAAGCAGAACTCCATTTCAGATACGACAGAGGCCTTGTTACTCCCAAAACGTTATCCATCAGACTAGAAAACAACATAATCATTATGCAGGTACAAGGCACTGTCCCTTTCTATATTTTATGACTGAGTTCCAGGCCCCCAGTCAGTCAGTCAGACCAGGCAGCGATGGGGAACATGTTTACCTCACCCCAGTCCCTCACTCAGATGCTGCTCCTTGGTGTTTGCTACGCCACTCTTCCATTAGACCGTGTGTAGAGGCCCGTGCCCACTGTTTAGACTGGCTCTGAGGTGCTTCTAGCTGTAAGAGACTGGCCTCCCCATCCCCTCAAACCCACACTCACTGGGTCCCCTGTGGACCAGCACACCTCATTTCTGATGCAAAAGAGAACTTTCATAAGATGAGAGAGAAACAAACAAAGAAATATCCAGACATAGATTCAACTTTGTTGTTCTCAACCAATTTGTTTGGTGGGGGTTAGTGGGCAAATGGGCTGTTTTACAAATGGAATGCTTTAGACACTTAGAAATGCACTTGTAACGCTTGCGTATCCAATGTGGGATTATCATTAAGACATAAAAAATGCATACATTTTCAGAAGCCATTTAGAATCCCTGTTGAACCCATCGCTTGTTGTATTTGGTACCTCAAAATACGACTTATGGTGTAATATACTGTAAGTACTAACCTATATGAGATGATTAAACTAAATAAACAGACTAAACCATTTTTTGTACAGTATATGATTGCACCCAATTCATTTTTCAACCACGGCGGACGACATCAGCCCCCTAAAGCTCCCAAATCCAGCTGATGCTAACTCAAAAAGGGCCTCATCTCCTCTGGCTTTTCACAGCAACACTCAGTGGACGGGAATCGACCCAGGTCTAACAGTGCGTCTGGACCATCACGGACAGCCATTAAGAGCAATTCAAGTGGACGGAGGGAGCGCTTGACAGGTCCAATCTCAGTGACAGATGTCATTATAACCTGTAAAATGTGATACTGGCACTTTAAGGTTATATCACCTTACCCCTCTGCTCTGGTAGTGCTAGGCCCATCTGCTGGCTCTATAATAAGGCTGGCCTCTTTGTTGTGGGTCTAACAGGCAATCTCTGTCCTCCTGAAGAAAAGACTGACCATCCAGCCCTGAGTGCTTGATATACTAAAGCGTAATGAACATCTCTGCTGAAGAGCTAGAGAGTAAAGACAACAGGATCCTTGACTTCCTGACGGGCCGCCCCCAGGTGGTAAGAGTAGGTAACAACACATCCGCCACGCTGATCCTCAACACAGGGGCCCCTCAGGGATATGTGCTCAGCCCCCTCCTGACTCCCTGTTCACTCATGACTGCACGGCCAGGCACGACTCCAACACCATCTGATCACCGACAACAACAAGACAGCCCATAGGGAGGAAGTCAAAGACCTGGCCGTGTGGTGCCAGGACAACAACCTCTCCCTCAACGTGATCAAGACAAAGATGATTATGGACTACAGGAAAAAGAGGACCGAGCACACCCGCATTCTCATCGATGGGGTTGAAGTGGAGCAGGTTGAGAGCTTCAAGTTCCTTGGTGTCCACATCACCAACAAACTAACATGGTCCAAGCACACAGACAGTTGTAAAGCGGGCACGACAAAACCTATTCCCCCTCAGGAGACTGGAAAGATTTGGCATGGGTCCTCAGATCCTCAAAAGGTTCTAGAGCTGCACCATCGAGAGCACTGGTTGCATCACTGCCTGGTATGGCAACTGCTCCTCCTCCGACTGCAAGGCACTACAGAGGGTAGTGCGAACGGCCCAGTACATCACTGGAGCCAAGCTTCCTGTCATTCATTACCTCTACACCAGGCGGTGTCAGAGAAAGGCCCTAAAAATTGTCAAAGACTCCAGCCACCCTAGTCATAGACTGTTCTCCCTGCTACCGTTTGGCAAGCGGTACTGGAGCGCCAAGTCTAGGTCAAAAAGGCTTCTAAACATCTTCTACCCCCAAGCCATAAGACTCCTGAACATCTAGCCAAATGGCTACCCAGACTATCTGCATTGCCCCCCCCCCCCCCCCATAAAGTCTAAACCTGTTGTATTCGGCGCATGTGACTAATAACATTTGATTTGATTTGAAAGAGAACTGTTAGTGTGTAGATAAAGATGCTCTCAGACCAGGCCAGCTCGTCTTCTTGGGTCTCACGTTTATTCAAATGGAAGGTTCGGAAGATCAAGGTTATTTCCTCTCAGAATAAATCAGAGTGTATTGCACATCCCACTATCTTTGAGAGATACACGCACACGTTTATTAGTTGCCAAACACTTGATGCGTCACCCCATCGCCCCAGGCCCTCCAAAGTCCTTGAAACGAGGAGCTGTTAAAAACATACTTTAAGTTTCATCATTGCCACAGTTCAGATGACAATTATGGCAGCCCAGGTTTAATCGTAGCATCAGGTAGTTCATTTTCTCAATGTCAACATGAAGCCCTGTCAAAAAATGAATGCCCTCTTTCTCTGGGCAGATAAGCAGGCTTCAGTACACTAGGCTCATTCAGAGGAAGAAAACATGCAAGTCGCTGCCTTGTGACGGGCAAGTTTTCTTTTTTTTCCTCCTCTCCCTCTTCTTTTTTCAGAAAGCCACCCAAGAAGAGATTAATCATGAAGGGAAAACTCAACTTCACCCTCTAGCTGCAGGTCACAGTTCTTATTTCGTGTGGAATTGGCTTTGGGAAAGCAGAAGGCCTGCCGGGGGGCAGGGACCTGATATGAGAGGAATTTGAGAATGAAGCAGAGGGGATTGATTAGCCCACTTCATATCCCACACTCCGTAAGCACACTCCAGCTGCAATCTAACACACCGCTGAGCTGAATAGACAAGAGAAATTGGATTCCTTCCTAATATTTAACCTTCAAGTCAGCTCCAACAGCTGTTGATGGGTTGCTCTCCCAGGTAGTTACAGGAGCACATTTTACACGCCGCATAAAAGAGAGAAAAACAGAGATGTGATGACTTTTCTAGAAGTTATTCAATTACAATGGTGCAAAGAGCTGGCATGCCGTGGATACAGGGCACCTGCAGATGACTAACTAACAAATTGATGCTCTAAATAATTATCCCCTAGAAATGTGTGAATGTATGCAGGCATGCATAAACACAGACACACGAGCACAGACATTTCAGTGCGTGTGTAATTAATACCAACAGTTAGGATAAAGGATGGATCTCATATTGCTGTAATGACCCTGGTTTATGTTCTTCGAATGGGCCCATTTTTAGACTTAGCACAACGCTTTAGAGAAAACATCTAGTTACTGTGGCATTCCAACCAATCATCACATTTCACTGACAGATGTCAGAACAAAGCATGATGGGATCTCGCCTCCTCACTCTTTAGTCTCAAGTGTAACTACTATTTAAGTCTGATTTCCAAAGGCATTGTGAATGAATTTGACTTTGCCCAGATAGACTTACCTTATTCATATTTTGATTGATCAGCAGTGCTATTCGTAGGCACATTGACATATGGGGGACAACAATTGAAATCTTGTGACTTCAGTTAAAGTTCAAAGAGATGCAGTCTATTCATATCCCCCATAACGTTCTCTATGGCAGCCTTTAGAATGTGTTGACGTGAGTGGAGGAGGTAATCATGCTCTTTTCTCAACTCATTAAGTCGAACAGTTTATTCCAAGCAAAGTGTTGCTCATTTGAATGGGCACAAGAGCGGATGTCTTATGATAATTTAGTGCTTAGAATTGCAGAATATTGAAACGGATTCATTAGTGGAGTCACACGTTTTAATATTAGCACCTTCTGTTCTATTACTGCAGTAATGCCTGAAGACATGGAGAGAGAGGCTCTCCTTCTCCTCAACCAACACTGCAGGCCACATAATCGGGACAGGGGATGCAGTACTGCTCTAGGCCTGTGGCACAACATGGATTACCAGAGTGAATTTGAAGTAAATTAGCTATTAACTGACTTTTTAATTCCCTAAAATGAGTTTGTCGTTTCCATTTTTAAAAGCATATTATAAGTGTGAGAAAGCAATTCAATAAAGTAGTCTGGTACAAATCTATACTTAAATGAAGCATTACATTCAATTACAGTTTGGCTTTTATCTTTGCCTTTAGTTGATATAACCAATGAATCATACTGAGATGTTCTTAATTCATTATGGCTTCTCTTCTCTATGTTTGTCAGTGTGTGTATGCGTTCACACGAGAGAGAGAGAGAGAGAGAGAGAGAGAGAGAGAGAGAGAGAGAGAGAGAGAGAGAGAGAGAGAGAGAGAGAGAGAGAGAGAGACAGAGAGACAGAGAGACAGAGAGACAGAGACAGAGACAGAGAGAGAGAGAGAGGAGAGAGAGAGAGAGAGAGAGAGAGAGAGAGAGAGAGAGAGAGGAGAGAGAGGAGAGAGAGTGAGAGAGAGAGAGAGAGAGAGGAGAGAGAGAGAGAGAGAGAGGAGAGAGAGAGAGAGAGAGAGAGAGGAAAGAGAGAGAGAGAGAGAGAGAGGAGAGAGATCAAGGGGAAGAAATGGATAATGCTCTAAATTCTGAAAATGAGATGTTGACAATGTGTTGCACAATTTCTTTCCCTACTTCACCTTTTAACAATGACTCTCACTATATCCATGACTTAATTCTACTGAGTATATCAAATAAATGCTAACTCCATCTTGTAGAGACACTATTAAGGTTTTGCGAAGGAGGATACTCATCCAGACATGAGCTGAGTGCATAACAGTAACAAAGCAAAGCCCACAAACAGTCCCCCTTTCCTGGAGTTTTCACACAATGACTATCGAGCAAACACACAAACACCAACTCACTGGGGAGCCTGGGCACCAGAAAACTATCTCACAACACAAATTAATTGGAGAAAAAAAAGACTAATTCTGACATTCCCCAAAGAGAGTCTTTCATCTTATAAATAGTGGCTGCAGACTTGAGTATTTTTTGCTTAAGTAACACAGCCTAGCAGATGATGGGAGTCGTTTCCCTCGGTCCCAGGGGCCCAGCATCACAAAGAACACTTGTTTAGCGACTTGCCTATTGGGTCCCAACACAGGCTGTGACTGTGCCCAACCTCACCTAGAAACCTGCTCTATTTACATTCTACATCTCCAGACGCTCCGCGCCAGGCGCCTTCTGAGGGGATGCTACATCCCAGACATGGCATCAGAAACACACACATAAATTAGTCTATCTCCCCCTCCATCTTTCTCTGCTCCTCTCATCCCTCTCTCCCCCTCATTTGTCCCATGGCTTCCTTCCTCACATCACAGTTCACGTGGAGGAGAGACTCCGATTCAACTTTTAAGTTTCCTTGTTTAATTACTCTCTGTATTTCTATTTCCTCAGGCTGAAGTGTGAGCCATGCTTTCCTCTTTTTAAGTCCTGAAACGTACGTTTAATTGAGGGTTGGATATGTCATTTTGAATAAAACAACAGTGTAAAATAAAGTTCACTTGAACTTACACTTGAAATCCCAGAGCTGCATCCATTCTATAAAACGTAGTGATGTTTTGTGTTGACTTTACGTGTGGTATCGTCTCTGACTCTGCTGAGGAGCTCTCTCAACCTAATTTCCCTGTCACATTCATAGTACATGTTTTGGATCTGCTCCTGTGCCTTTCATTCAGTAGACTGGTTGCAGTAGACAGGAGTGGAACGGGGCCCAAAAAGAGGAAGAAAAACTGTGCCTCCCAATCTGCTCATCTGTGAGAGGGGAGAAGACATAGCGACACTCCACGGTTGACTCTTTAAACTCTGGCCCCCAACCTCTCCTCTCCTTGTCTGTCCAGACAGTCACACTCAATGCTGGCACATCATTTGCTATCGCTCCAAATGCCCTCATTCATTTATCGTCCCCAGTAAAACCTCATATACCAATCACTGACATTTATTTTATTTTTCTAATTAAATATAATTTTGAAGCTCTTTAAATCCAGCTTCATCCAAATACACTATCATTTTTTTTCATTTTCTTTTGTACATGATATAAGACATCAACTCAATAATTTATTAAATTACTTTTCCCATTCATTTCCTTCTATCTATAATTGATCTCTTCAGTCGAAATTCTGTTGTTCCTCTTACTCAGCCAGTCTGCGGAGAGGCTGCGTGATATCACTGTGAACACTGGACCGCCAGCCCCCCTCCTTTAGCCCCCCTCACACAGAAACACTCCATTATTCTGGACCTCTGTTTGTATGGCAGGGTTAGGGATGGGCCTGGGGCCTGATTTAGACAGGGTGGTCAAATGCAATGGATCTACCCCTCTACCAATGTTACTCTTTAGGATATGAAAACACATTGGAAGATATCTTCTATAAACTCAAATAGTCTGAGGTGTAAATATGGACAGTGGACCTTAAAGCCAAACCTTGAACTCCAGGAAGAGTGGCTGCTGATTTTCAGTAGCTAATGGGGATCCTAATAAAATAAATTAAATAATATTATTTTTCAAGCATACTGCAAAATTCCTAAAGAGACACATCATATTAGATACTTTCTCTCCTCTGATTTCACTGGTATTGTCATGCCGACGTATATAAATATGAATAAAGAGGGTTCAATATTGATGTTGCTGCTAGACACTTCTATTAAGTGCTCCCATCCAAAATATGACACACAATTATCTATTTAGGGTTAAGACTCAATCTGGCTGATGGAATAGGAGGGGGGTTGTTATCCACATTTTTCCACATATCTTCTCCCTCTTTCTCCCCCAATTGAGACACTTCAGTTGAGAGTGCAACGGAGACAATGTCAGGGAGAAATATCAGGAAATATTAACCTGGGTTGTGAACAACAGCGATGAGTATTAAGCTCTGCCCTGATCCTCTAAGCATTCTCAGCAGCCAGCTTTCAATAGCAGCTGTGTAGAGGAGAGAATTACTATATTACTGAGAGAGAGAGAGAGAGGGGGGGGAGAGAGAGAGAGAGAGAGAGAGAGAGAGAGAGAGAGAGAGAGAGAGAGAGAGAGAGAGAGAGAGAGAGAGAGAGAGAGAGAGAGAGAGAGAGAGAGAGAGCTAAACAGCCTCTGCAAATTGGGCCATAATTAAATGCTTACAAAATTCCATGCTTAGCTCATTTTAAAATTCAAGTGCTTCTTTGAAGCAATTTCCTTTCTTTAATTACAATTTCCTGTCTAGTTTGACATTTACAATGCAATCTTCTGGAACGTGTTTGTGATTTATTATTCCTGCCTCTATCACATTGTCACTCGGAAGAAATGAGTTTATAAAATAAGAACTCAAATTATTATGGCCTTTGACCAATAAAGCTGGCTCATTATTTCAGGCCGGAGAAAAGATGAACATTTCTGACAACCAAATAGAGGGGGGATCAGTGAGGGAAAGTGATTGTTCAATTTTTAAAAAAAAGTGCCTTTTCTAATAAGAAAACGGAAAGTAGGGGATATAAAGCAATCTCTTCCAGGAGAAAAAGAGAGAGTTGTTTGATGGTATCCAAGTTCTCTGAATGTGAATGTCTCTGTGGTTCTCACTACAGCTGGTCCACATTTGTGAATATTCATGTGGTCATGCCTGTAATCTCAGAGAGATCCGACAATGCCTGGATGTTGTGGGAACTGAACACAGAGGTTCTTAGCTCCCCAAAACAATTGGACCATGTATCCCCCCAGCCAGTGAAACAATGGAGGTTCTTGGGGGATGCAGGCATCTCCCGTTCTCTTGGGTTCAATCTGACTAATACTAATATCAAACAATATCTTAGTCTGAGATAATATCCTCCTTTCATCTGAGACTCACTGTGAAGGCCTGAATCAAGGACCAGGGATGATCTCAGCCTTCATCCTCTCTTGACCAGCAACATCAAACCTTCTCCTCAGATAGGCCTAATGACATTCCCTGCCACATTCACTATTGTTCTAAGAGATCTGAGCACAGCTCCCCATAATGTGTGACAAATCTCTTCACAGGTGTTAAATTATATCAAGAATTATCCCTGAAAAATATTATCTCATAAATACAGTAAGTGAAGCTTTCCCATGGTGGATATCCGTAGGAATAACCCTTTTTCATGAAAGACAATTTCTACTCTAAATAAAGAAGCTTTGCCAGTATTTCCTATTACGTCATGTGGATGTGAACTGCCATAATGCAAAGTGCATGTAAGAAACAAACAGGTGGGCTGATCTTCTTCATACAAATCAATATGGTCTCTCTCTGAGTCGCTCTGGTAGTGCAGTTTCCTGTGGACTTCCCTCACTCTGGACTATGGCTCATGTTTTAACGCCACACAGATCCATCACCAGCCTAAGAATCATATCAATACTCACCCATTTTCCCATTTGTAGGAGGATGAGTAGATCAATTAATGTAAAGAGAGCCAGGGCTCGACATCCGTTTTAGAGATTAGAACATATATTGGCTACATGTCTGATGGAAGGCTGAGGATTCATTAAGTCAATGGAATCTTTAATCAATAGGTAAACTTCAAGTAGCCCTCTTAGTTAGGGCTGGGTCCAGCTGACTTCCTACTGCACATCACAACCATGCAGTGAGACTAAAATGCTCTGCATCTGTCTCACAGCGTGCTCAAAAGGTATTCCTTTAATTTCCCATAATGCACCGACGATGGATTCTGATGTATGATTGTCTCTTGTTTCATCTTCTAGTAGAACAATGTCAACTACCGTTCTCTTTGAAGGACACTGATTGAAAATAGAAACAAAGACAGATACAGAAACATGACAAGTCCTCTCTGTGAAGGATAATGACAACTGCTGGGTTTCACAGGCCTCAATCAACCTAGTCTATGTTAATCACACAAAATATATTTTCCTTCCATTTCTCCTCTACCACATTCTAACTCAATGCCACATTCCCCCTGTGATTCTTGAGTGTCACTTGTGTCCACCTGAATTATTGTTTGTGTGTAATGCAGAGGAAGGGAGCTGCGCTAAGCCCAGCATGCAGAGGGAAGTGGCCATGCCCCCCTGATTGATTGTTAAGTGTTGTCCAGGAGCCCATCGCCAGGCTCCACTTAACGGCCTGCACCGCAGAAAGCAATCAGTGGATGTTACTGAGAGTCTCGTGGGGACGGCCGCAGCCATGATTGATCTTCAGCGGACCTCTGTGGATATCTGAGAGAGCTGGGCTACGCTGCAGCCCGCCGTCCCTCCATCTGGCCACAGTGGGTCCAGAGAACCACACCCTCAACCAAATGATAGTACAGAGCAGCACAGCATGTCTTTACTGATGCCTGGGATTCCCATACCCTGAATCAGTGAGAATGTCTGTAGTGTCTAAGAGTATTATTGGTCTTGTACTGCCATACTTGTCCTTGTGGACATATTTCTCCAGGCACTGTACCTGAAGGCACACACACAGACACACACAGGCACACACAGACACACACCCCAACTCTCCAGCGGAGTGTCACAGTGTGCCATGGTATTCAGTGACCACAACGTGTGGTGTTAGTCTCATTACAGAGAGTGCAAAGGGACATGGGCAGTAGGGACACACTCTGGCCCGCAGAGAAATGGCAGTAGGGACACACTCTGGCCCGCAGAGAAATGGCAGTAGGGACACACTCTGGCCCGCAGAGAAATGGCAGTAGGGACACACTCTGGCCCGCAGAGAAATGGCAGTAGGGACACACTCTGGCCCGCAGAGAAATGGCAGTAGGGACACACTCTGGCCCACAGAGAAATGGCAGTAGGGACACACTCTGGCCCGCAGAGAAATGGCAGTAGGGACACACTCTGGCCCGCAGAGAAATGGCAGTAGGGACACACTCTGGCCCGCAGAGAAATGGCAGTAGGGACACACTCTGGCCCGCAGAGAAATGGCAGTAGGGACACACTCTGGCCCGCAGAGAAATGGCAGTAGGGACACACTCTGGCCCGCAGAGAAATGGCAGTAGGGACACACTCTGGCCCGCAGAGAAATGGCAGTAGGGACACACTCTGGCCCGCAGAGAAATGGCAGTAGGGACACACTCTGGCCCGCAGAGAAATGGCAGTAGGGACACACTCTGGCCCGCAGAGAAATGGCTCCTCTTCTAATCGCAAAGGTCACGTTTGGTCATTAAAATATAAAACTGCATTTCATCACGGCGACCCCGATGACCCTGGGATATTTCTCCGGCCTGTTGTTTTAGGTTAGGTCACTGTACTATAGTGGGACAGCTAAAGTGAACTAAAGCTTAGTAGAGGACATATCTGACCTGTACCACAAAACATGTCCTTCAGCAATGTCATGCTTGAGAGAAAAGAGAAACATTGTATTAGGTTTGATCATATCTGGGGTTTGACTTCAAAATCAATATACTCCATGTCCATGAGTCGGTAAATTGAAAATGTGGTAACAACATACAGTTGAAGTAGGAAGTTTACATACACTTAGGTTGGAGTCATTAAAACTAGTTTTTCAACCACTCCACAAATGTGTTGTTAGCAATCTATAGTTTTGACAAGTTGGTTAGGACATCTACTTTGTACATAACACATGTCATGTTTCCAACAATTGTTTACAGTCAGATTATTTCACTTATAATTCACTGTATCACAATTCCAGTGAGTCAGAAGTTTACATACACTAAGTTGACTGGGCCTTTAAACAGCTTGGAAAATGCCAGAAAATGATGTCATGGCTTTAGAAGCTTCTGATAGGCTAATTGACATAATTTGAGTCAATTGGAGGTTTACCTGTGGATGTATTTCAAGGCCTACCTTCAAACTCAGTGCATCTTTACTTGACATCATGGGAAAATCAAAAGATATCAGCCAAGACTTGTAGACCTCCACAAGTCTGGTTCATCCTTGGGAGCAATTTACAAACGCCTGAAGGTACCATGTCCATCTGTACAAACAATAGTACTCAAGTATAAACACCACGGGACCACGCAGCCATCATACCGCTTAGGAAGGAGATGCGTTCTGTCTCCTAGAGATGAATGTACTTTGGTGCGAAAAGTGCAAATCAATCCCAGAACAACAGCAAAGGACCTTGTGAAGATGCTGGAGGAAACAGGTACAACATTATCTATATCCACAGTAAAACGAGTCCTATATCGACATAACCTGAAAGGCCGCTCAGCAAGGAATAAGCCACTTCTCCAAAACCGCCATAAAAAGCCAGACTACGGTTTGCAACTGTACATGGGGACAAATATCATACTTTTTGGAGAAACGTCCTCTGGTCTGATGAAACAAAAATAGTACTGTTTGGCCATAATGACCATCCTTATGTTTGGAGGAAAAAGGGGGAGGCTTGCATGCTGAAGAACACCATCCCAACTGTGAAGCACGGGGATGGTAGCATCATGGTGTTTGGGTGCTTTGCTGCAGGAGGGACTGGTGCACTTCACATATTAGATGGCATCATGAGGCAGGAAAATTATGTTGATATATTGAAGCAACATCTCAAGAAATCAGTCAGGAAGTTAAAGCTTGGTCGCAAATGGGTCTTCCAAATGGACAATGACCCCAAGCATACTTTCAAAGATGTGTCAAAATGTCTTAAGGACAACAAAGTTGTCACGCCCTGGTCAAAGTATTTTGTGTTTATCTTCATTTATTTGGTCAGGCCAGGGTGTGGCATGGGTTTTTGTTGGTGGTGTGTATGTATTGGGATTGTAGCTAGTGGGGTGTTCTAGTTAAGTCTATGGCTGTCTGAAGTGGTTCTCAATCAGAGGCAGGTGTTTATCGTTGTCTCTGATTGGGAACCATATTTAGGCAGCCATATTCTTTGAGTGTTTCGTGGGTGATTGTCCTTAGTGTCCTTGTTCCTGTCTCTGTGTTAGTTTACACTAGTATAGGCTGTTTCGGTTTTCGTTACGTTCTTTGTTTTGTAGTGTTTATATTTGATTCGTGTTTTACGTTTGTTCATTAAACATGGATCGCAATCTACACGCTGCATTTTGGTCCGACTCTCCTTCACCACAAGAAAACCGTTACAGAATCACCCACCACAACAGGACCAAGCAGCGTGTTAACAGGCAGGAGCCGCAGGAGAGGCAACAGAGGCAGCAGCAGCAGGAGCAGCAGCAGCTGCAGTGGGAGAGGCTGCACTACTTGGAGAAATGGACTTGGGAGGAGATTCTAGACGGGAGAGGACCCTGGGAACAGCCTAGAGAATATTGTCGCCCCAAAGCCGAGTTGGAGGCAGCAAAAGCAGAGAGGCGGCATTATGAGGAGCTAGCACGGCAGAGCAGATGGAAGCCGAGAGTCAGCCCCAAAAATGTATTGGGGGGGGGGGGGGGGCTCACAGGGAGTATGGCTACGCCAGGTAGGAGACCTGCGCAAACTCCCTGTGCTTACCGGGGGGCTAGAGAGACCGGGCAGGCACCGTGTTATGCAGTGGTGCGCACGGTGTCCCCAGTGCGGGTGCATAGCCCGGTGCGGTATATTCCAGCTCCTCGTATCGGCCGGGCTAGAGTGGGCATCGAGCCAGGTAAGGTTGGGCAGGCTCGGTGCTCAAGAGCTCCAGTGCGCATGCACGGTCCGGTCTATCCAGTACCACCTTCCCACACCAGCCCTCCGGTGGCAGCTCCCCGCACCAGGCTTCCTGTGCGTGTTCTCGGTCCAGTACCACCAGTGCCAGCACCACGCATCAGGCCTACAGTGCGCCTCGCCTCTCCAGCGCTGTCGGAGTCTCCCGCCTATCTAGCGCTGTCAGAGCTTTCCTCATCTCCAGCGCAGCCGGAGTCTCCCGCCTGTTCAGCGCTGCCTGAGCCTTCCTCCTCTACAGCGCTGCTGGAGTCTCCTGCCTGTTCAGCGCAGCCAGAGCTGCCAGCCTGCATGGAGCAGCCAGAGCTGCCAGCCTGCATGGAGCAGCCAGAGCTGCCAGTCTGCATGAAGCAGCCAGAGCTGCCAGTCTGCATGAAGCTGCCAGTCTGCATGGAGCAGCCAGAGCTGTCAGTCTGCATGAAGCAGCCAGAGATGCCAGTCTGCATGGAGCAGCCAGAGCTGTCAGTCTGCATGAAGCAGCCAGAGAGTGTCAGTCTGCATGAAGCAGCCAGAGCTGTCAGTCTGCATGGAGCAGCCAGAGCTGCCAGTTTACAAGGAGCTGCCAGTCTGCACGGAGCTGCCAGTCTGTAAGGAGCTGCCAGTTTGCAAGGAGCTGCCAGTCTGCACGGAGCCGCCAGAGCTGTCAGCCTATATGGAGCAGCCAGAGCCGCCAGTCAGCGTGGAGCAGCCAGAGCCGCCATTCAGCATGGAGCAGCCAGATCCGTCAGTCTGCCAGGATCCGCCAGTCAGCCAGACTCTTCCAGATCTGCCAGTCAACCAGACTCTTCCAGATCTGCCAGTCAGCCAGACTCTTCCAGATCTGCTAGTCAACCAGACTCTTCCAGATCTGCTAGTCAACCAGACTCTTCTAGATCTGCTAGTCAACCAGACTCTTCCAGATCTGCCAGTCAACCAGACTCTTCCAGATCTGCCAGTCAACCAGACTCTTCCAGATCTGCCAGTCAACCAGACTCTTCCAGATCCGCCATTCAGCCGGGATCTGCCAGAACTGCCAGTCGGCCAGGTTCCGCCAGTCGGCCAGGATCCGCCAGTCAGCCAGGATCCGCCAGTCAGCCAGGATCCGCCAGTCAGCCAGGATCTGCCAGTCAGCCAGGATCTGCCGAAACCACCAGCCAGCCAGGATCTGGTAGATCCATCAACCTGCCTGAGCTTCCTCTCACTCCTGAGCTTCCTCTCACTCCCGAGCTTCCTCTCACTCCCGAGCTTCCTCTCACTCCCGAGCTTCCTCTCACTCCCGAGCTCCCTCTCACTCCCGAGCTTCCTCTCACTCCCGAGCTTCCTCTCACTCCCGAGCTTCCCCTCAGTCCCGAGCTGCCTCAGTCCCGAGCTGCCCCTCAGTCCCGATCTGCTCCTCAGTCCAGTGGGGTTCTGGGTGAGGACTACTAGGCCATGGACAGACGCCCACCCGGACCCTTCCTATTGTTTTGAGGTGCGTTCGGGAGTCCGCACCTTAGGGGGGGGGGGGGGTTCTGTCACGCCCTGGTCGAAGTATTTTGTGTTTATCTTCATTTATTTGGTCAGGCCAGGGTGTGGCATGGGTTTTTGTATGTGGTGTGTATGTATTGGGATTGTAGCTAGTGAGTGTTCTAGTTAAGTCTATGGCTGTCTGAAGTGGTTCTCAATCAGAGGCAGGTGTTTATCGTTGTCTCTGATTGGGAACCATATTTAGGCAGCCATATTCTTTGAGTGTTTCGTGGGTGATTGTCCTTAGTGTCCTTGTTCCTGTCTCTGTGTTAGTTTACACTAGTATAGGCTGTTTCGGTTTTCGTTACGTTCTTTGTTTTGTAGTGTTTATATTTGATTCGTGTTTAGGATCGCAATCTACACGCTGCATTTTGGTCCGACTCTCCTTCACCACAAGAAAGCCGTTACAAAAGTCAAGGTATTGGAGTGGCCATCACAAAGCCCTGACCTCAATC
>NC_034181.2:72288366-72337919 GCF_002021735.2 Oncorhynchus kisutch | reverse complement strand
GTGTTCTTACCTGTTCCTGTTGCTGGCGGGCCAGCTCCATTTGCTGTCGCTGTTTCTCCATCTGTGAGGCGGCCAGCTTCTTCTGCTCATCGTGAGCGGCCAGGAGCTGCTCTCTCAGGCTGATCAGCTGAGTGATCATGGTGCTCAGCTGGTGCTCCTTCTCTACCAGGCTCTCTGGAGTACCTGGAGGGGGGGAACAGGGGTCAGGTGAAAGGTTAGAGGTCAGCAGGGTGATCATGGTTAGGGGTGTCAGGATAGAGATGGACACACAGTACTCACATGTGTACTATACAGAGAATACCCTTGAGCACACATGGACAAAACAGATACAGATACAGTGCAAGCATGAGAGAGAACATTATGAAAAACCAAGAAACAGGTTCTTTCTAGGCTTCTACAGTATGTGTCAGGATCCTTATTTCAATGAGCTGAAAATAAATGCAGAACATGTTTTATTGTACTATTCTATGAATCTATTCATATCAACATCTGAAATACTTGGCCTGTCAAAGAAGACTTTAGTGTCTCACGCCAGCCTTGATCTGCCACTGACTGTGGAATGACTTCCTTAACAGTGCTGAGGTCACAGCCCTGAGTTGTCCATTTTAGCTGCTCACAGCTTCACAGAGGGTGAGAAGAGAAAAGGGGCAGGGAGGGATTGTTCCCCGGGAATAAGGAGAGCTGTTGGGGGGGCTGATGGGGGCTGGGGGGGGGCTGATAGATGTTGTGGGGGGGCTGATGGAGGTTGTGGGGGAGCTGATGGGGTGAGGTGGCAGATGAGTGCCAAAGTCACAACATAGCAGCAGACAGCAAGCAGCCCGTCACATCCTTCTCGTCTCACTCCCCTTCCTCTGTCACACCACCAGCTCACGTAGCGAGATGTTGCCACTGTCTCTAATGACTCACCTCCTCGCTTCATCCTCTCCCCTCCTCCTTTTCTATCTAATTAGGGGAGGAGCAGACACAGACAGCTCTCTCTAAGAGGGTCACTGCATGTAGACATCTATAGCTACTCTACTGCATCCTCTGACAAGTGACAACACATAGCAACACCAACTAGACTGCTGCCCTGAAATACACACAGAGGAGAGAGAGGAGTCATGTTTCTCCTGGGTGATGGATAATTACTAGATCACTAACAGGTGCCACGCCTCCTAGAAACGCCCACAACACTACGTACCACAGCTGTCCAAAGCTGCTAATTACTGTAAGCAGTTTCACCTCTGATTAATAACAGCAAATGGTTCAGAGCAAGAATACGATGATGAACGCAGCCCCGGTGAGGATGTGTGTCTCCTCTTCCTCCAGTCACATGTCCTAGTTCAGCGCCCGTGATGGAGAGCATCTCCACTGCACTGCTCTGCTCAGTATCTTCGCCTAATCAATGCTAAGTGATCCTCCCATTGACTTACACAACCAACATAATTGCCAGTGAGAGGCTGGACAGTAACTCACTCTCCTCTCGCTGCAGTCCTGTGTGACATGCAGAGGTTGGAGCTACTGCACAATGAGAGAGGGGGAGAGATAGAGAGAGAGAGATAGAGAGAGAGAGAGAGAGAGAGAGGAGAGAGAGAGAGAGAGAGAGAGAGAGAGAGAGAGAGAGAGAGAGAGAGAGAGAGAAGAGAGAGAGAGAGAGAGAGACAGAGACAGAGACAGAGACAGAGACAGAGACAGAGACAGAGACAGAGACAGAGACAGAGACAGAGACAGAGACAGAGACAGAGACAGAGACAGAGACAGAGACAGAGACAGAGAGACAGACAGAGAGAGAGGCAGAGAGAAAGAGAGAGAGAGAGAAGGAGAGAGAGAAAGTGGGAGAGAGACTAAAAAAAGAGAGACTACAGCAGAACAGCAGAGAGAGAAACTAAAAGAGAGAAGGATAAAGGACAGATATCAGTACAGTAAAGTCTGTCTGGGGGCCAGAGGGATTCAGAGGGATTCAGAGGGAGCTGAATTCTTTCTTTCCTGGGTGTCTTCCTCTATCCTTTGGACACATCTGTCTTGAGTTTCTCCCAGGGCTCCCCGGGGCCCTCTCCACTCCAACTATATTAATTTGACTAAACACCTGATTTATTTTATCTCTCCGATGAGGAAGGCCATTTGTCTTAATAGGGCCTGTCAACCTCCAGAACCCATTCAGGGCAATTTACTGGCAGCCTTGCCTAGCACTGCTTGCCGCAATGGAAGAGAGTTGCAATTCTCCATTTATCCTCTTCAGAAAAAAGCACCTAAAAGCAGCTATTCACTGAGCCTGTGTGCGGTTTCCCAGGCCTGAATGGACTTCTTATTCACCTGACCACTTGTTGTGAATACCTTATCTGTAAAAAATTTACATTCAACAGCGATTTTATTAACCTTTGGCTGTGTCCATAAAGCCACAGCATTTTGTGGGCCAGCGAGATGTATCTGTCACAGGTCACCAGTAGCTACACTGCAGAAGACAGCAAGTCCAGTGAGGGGGGTGCAGGAGTGGCAGTGAGAGAGCGAAGCAAACATCTGGACTCAATACTGTCCTCTCAGGATCCCAGCTCTTCAATGATGTTAACTCAGAGACCAATCAGTGAATGTCAATACTATTTTAGAGTATGGTAGTATAGGATTGCTTGTTAAATGCGTGTGAGTGTGTGTGTGCATGTTTCTGACTTCCAGGAGCAGGCCAGTGCTCGTGGGCCACAAAGGGATCCCGTGGGCTCTAGCCTGGGGGCCATGTGTGGGGAGTGCAGGCCTGCACAAACACTAACAGAATACTAATAGAGGGCTCAGTGTTTTGATGTTGGGCGGCATTGTGGGGAGCTCAGGCTGAGCCTTGTACCAAGACAACAGGCTGCCCCCTGTACCAAGACAACAGGCTGCCCTCTGTACCAAGACAACAGACTGTCCCCTGTACTAAGACAACAGGCTGCCCTCTGTACCAAGACAACAGGCTGCCCTCTGTACCAAGACAACAGACTGCCCCCTGTACCAAGACAACAGGCTGCCCTCTGTACCAAGACAACAGGCTGCCCCCTTTACCAAGACAACAGACTGCCCCCTGTACCAAGACAACAGACTGCCCCCTGTACCAAGACAACAGACTGCCCCCTGTACCAAGACAACAGACTGCCCCCTGTACCAAGACAACAGACTGCCCCCTGTACCAAGACAACAGACTACCCTCTGTACCAAGACAACAGACTGCCCCCTGTACCAAGACAACAGACTGCCCCCTGTACCAAGACAACAGGCTGCCCTCTGTACCAAGACAACAGGCTGCCCCCTGTACCAAGACAACAGGCTGCCCCCTGTACCAAGACGACAGGCTGCCCTCTGTACCAAGACAACAGGCTGCCCTCTGTACCAAAACAACAGACTGCCCCCTGTACCAAGACAACAGGCTGCCCTCTGTACCAAGACAACAGACTGCCCCCTGTACCAAGACAACAGGCTGCCCTCTGTACCAAGACAACAGACTGCCCCCTGTACCAAGACAACAGGCTGCCCTCTGTACCAAGACAACAGACTGCCCCCTGTATCAAGGCAACAGGCTGCCCTCTATATCAAGACAACAGGATGCCCTCTATATCAAGACAACAGGATGCCCTCTATATCAAGACAACAGGCTGCCCTCTGTACCAAGACAACAGGATGCCCTCTATATAAGACAACAGGCTGCCCCCTGTACCAAGACAACAGGCTGCCCTCTGTACCAAGACAACAGGCTGCCCTCTGTATCAAGACAACAGGCTGCCCTCTGTATCAAGACAACAGGCTGCCCTCTGTATCAAGACAACAGACTGCCCTGTATACCAAGACAACAGGCTGCCCTCTATACCAAGACAACAGGCTGCCTTCTATACCAAGACAACAGGCTGCCCTCTGTACCAAGACAACAGGCTGCCCTCTGTACCAAGACAACAGACTGCCCCCTGTACCAAGACAACAGGCTGCCCTCTGTACCAAGACAACAGGCTGCCCCCTTTACCAAGACAACAGACTGCCCCCTGTACCAAGACAACAGACTGCCCCCTGTACCAAGACAACAGACTGCCCCCTGTACCAAGACAACAGACTGCCCCCTGTACCAAGACAACAGACTACCCTCTGTACCAAGACAACAGACTGCCCCCTGTACCAAGACAACAGACTGCCCCCTGTACCAAGACAACAGGCTGCCCTCTGTACCAAGACAACAGGCTGCCCCCTGTACCAAGACAACAGGCTGCCCCCTGTACCAAGACGACAGGCTGCCCTCTGTACCAAGACAACAGGCTGCCCTCTGTACCAAAACAACAGACTGCCCCCTGTACCAAGACAACAGGCTGCCCTCTGTACCAAGACAACAGACTGCCCCCTGTACCAAGACAACAGGCTGCCCTCTGTACCAAGACAACAGACTGCCCCCTGTACCAAGACAACAGGCTGCCCTCTGTACCAAGACAACAGACTGCCCCCTGTATCAAGGCAACAGGCTGCCCTCTATATCAAGACAACAGGATGCCCTCTATATCAAGACAACAGGATGCCCTCTATATCAAGACAACAGGCTGCCCTCTGTACCAAGACAACAGGATGCCCTCTATATAAGACAACAGGCTGCCCCCTGTACCAAGACAACAGGCTGCCCTCTGTACCAAGACAACAGGCTGCCCTCTGTATCAAGACAACAGGCTGCCCTCTGTATCAAGACAACAGGCTGCCCTCTGTATCAAGACAACAGACTGCCCTGTATACCAAGACAACAGGCTGCCCTCTATACCAAGACAACAGGCTGCCTTCTATACCAAGACAACGGGCTGCCCTCTGTATCAAGACAACAGGCTGCCCTCTGTACCAAGACAACAGGCTGCCTTCTATACCAAGACAACAGGCTGCCCTCTGTACCAAGACAACAGGCTGCCCTCTGTACCAAGACAACAGACTGCCCCCTGTACCAAGACAACAGACTGCCCCCTGTATCAAGACAACAGGCTGCCCTCTATATCAAGACAACAGGATGCCCTCTATATCAAGACAACAGGCTGCCCTCTATACCAAGACAACAGGCTGCCCTCTATATCAAGACGACAGGATGCCCTCTATATCAAGACAACAGGCTGCCCTCTGTACCAAGACAACAGGCTGCCCTCTGTATCAAGACAACAGGCTGCCCTCTGTATCAAGACAACAGACTGCCCTCTATACCAAGACAACAGGCTGCCCTCTGTACCAAGACAACAGGCTGCCCCCTGTATCAAGACAACAGGCTTCCCTCTGTACCAAGACAACAGGCTGCCCTCTGTACCAAGACAACAGGCTGCCCTCTGTACCAAGACAACAGGCTGCCCTCTATACCAAGACAACAGGCTGCCCTCTATATCAAGACGACAGGATGCCCTCTATATCAAGACAACAGGCTGCCCTCTGTACCAAGACAACAGGATGCCCTCTATATCAAGACAACAGACTGCCCCCTGTACCAAGACAACAGGCTGCCCTCTGTATCAAGACAACAGGCTGCCCTCTGTATCAAGACAACAGACTGCCCTCTATACCAAGACAACAGGCTTCCCTCTGTACCAAGACAACAGGCTGCCCTCTGTACCAAGACAACAGGCTGCCCTCTGTACCAAGACAACAGGCTGCCCTCTGTACCAAGACAACAGGCTGCCCTCTATACCAAGACAACAGGCTGCCCTCTATACCAAGACAACAGGCTGCCCTCTGTATCAAGACAACAGGCTGCCCTCTGTACCAAGACAACAGACTGCCCCCTGTACTAAGACAACAGGCTGCCCTCTGTACCAAGACAACAGGCTGCCCTCTGTACCAAGACAACAGACTGCCCCCTGTACCAAGACAACAGGCTGCCCTCTGTACCAAGACAACAGGCTGCCCCCTTTACCAAGACAACAGACTGCCCCCTGTACCAAGACAACAGACTGCCCCCTGTACCAAGACAACAGACTGCCCCCTGTACCAAGAGAACAGACTGCCCCCTGTACCAAGACAACAGACTACCCTCTGTACCAAGACAACAGACTGCCCCCTGTACCAAGACAACAGACTGCCCCCTGTACCAAGACAACAGGCTGCCCCCTGTACCAAGACAACAGGCTGCCCTCTGTACCAAGACAACAGGCTGCCCCCTGTACCAAGACAACAGGCTGCCCCCTGTACCAAGACGACAGGCTGCCCTCTGTACCAAGACAACAGGCTGCCCTCTGTACCAAAACAACAGACTGCCCCCTGTACCAAGACAACAGGCTGCCCTCTGTACCAAGACAACAGACTGCCCCCTGTACCAAGACAACAGACTGCCCCCTGTACCAAGACAACAGGCTGCCCTCTGTACCAAGACAACAGACTGCCCCCTGTATCAAGGCAACAGGCTGCCCTCTATATCAAGACAACAGGATGCCCTCTATATCAAGACAACAGGATGCCCTCTATATCAAGACAACAGGCTGCCCTCTGTACCAAGACAACAGGATGCCCTCTATATAAGACAACAGGCTGCCCCCTGTACCAAGACAACAGGCTGCCCTCTGTACCAAGACAACAGGCTGCCCTCTGTATCAAGACAACAGGCTGCCCTCTGTATCAAGACAACAGGCTGCCCGCTGTATCAAGACAACAGACTGCCCTGTATACCAAGACAACAGGCTGCTCTCTGTACCAAGACAACAGGCTGCCCTCTATACCAAGACAACAGGCTGCCCTCTGTACCAAGACAACAGGCTGCCCTCTATACCAAGACAACAGGCTGCCTTCTATACCAAGACAACGGGCTGCCCTCTGTATCAAGACAACAGGCTGCCCTCTATACCAAGACAACAGGCTGCCTTCTATACCAAGACAACGGGCTGCCCTCTGTATCAAGACAACAGGCTGCCCTCTGTACCAAGACAACAGGCTGCCTTCTATACCAAGACAACAGGCTGCCCTCTGTACCAAGACAACAGGCTGCCCTCTGTACCAAGACAACAGACTGCCCCCTGTACCAAGACAACAGACTGCCCCCTGTATCAAGACAACAGGCTGCCCTCTATATCAAGACAACAGGATGCCCTCTATATCAAGACAACAGGCTGCCCTCTATACCAAGACAACAGGCTGCCCTCTATATCAAGACGACAGGATGCCCTCTATATCAAGACAACAGGCTGCCCTCTGTACCAAGACAACAGGCTGCCCTCTGTATCAAGACAACAGGCTGCCCTCTGTATCAAGACAACAGACTGCCCTCTATACCAAGACAACAGGCTGCCCTCTGTACCAAGACAACAGGCTGCCCCCTGTATCAAGACAACAGGCTTCCCTCTGTACCAAGACAACAGGCTGCCCTCTGTACCAAGACAACAGGCTGCCCTCTGTACCAAGACAACAGGCTGCCCTCTATACCAAGACAACAGGCTGCCCTCTATATCAAGACGACAGGATGCCCTCTATATCAAGACAACAGGCTGCCCTCTGTACCAAGACAACAGGATGCCCTCTATATCAAGACAACAGACTGCCCCCTGTACCAAGACAACAGGCTGCCCTCTGTATCAAGACAACAGGCTGCCCTCTGTATCAAGACAACAGACTGCCCTCTATACCAAGACAACAGGCTTCCCTCTGTACCAAGACAACAGGCTGCCCTCTGTACCAAGACAACAGGCTGCCCTCTGTACCAAGACAACAGGCTGCCCTCTGTACCAAGACAACAGGCTGCCCTCTATACCAAGACAACAGGCTGCCCTCTATACCAAGACAACAGGCTGCCCTCTGTATCAAGACAACAGGCTGCCCTCTGTACCAAGACAACAGACTGCCCCCTGTACTAAGACAACAGGCTGCCCTCTGTACCAAGACAACAGGCTGCCCTCTGTACCAAGACAACAGACTGCCCCCTGTACCAAGACAACAGGCTGCCCTCTGTACCAAGACAACAGGCTGCCCCCTTTACCAAGACAACAGACTGCCCCCTGTACCAAGACAACAGACTGCCCCCTGTACCAAGACAACAGACTGCCCCCTGTACCAAGACAACAGACTGCCCCCTGTACCAAGACAACAGACTACCCTCTGTACCAAGACAACAGACTGCCCCCTGTACCAAGACAACAGACTGCCCCCTGTACCAAGACAACAGGCTGCCCCCTGTACCAAGACAACAGGCTGCCCTCTGTACCAAGACAACAGGCTGCCCCCTGTACCAAGACAACAGGCTGCCCCCTGTACCAAGACGACAGGCTGCCCTCTGTACCAAGACAACAGGCTGCCCTCTGTACCAAAACAACAGACTGCCCCCTGTACCAAGACAACAGGCTGCCCTCTGTACCAAGACAACAGACTGCCCCCTGTACCAAGACAACAGACTGCCCCCTGTACCAAGACAACAGGCTGCCCTCTGTACCAAGACAACAGACTGCCCCCTGTATCAAGGCAACAGGCTGCCCTCTATATCAAGACAACAGGATGCCCTCTATATCAAGACAACAGGATGCCCTCTATATCAAGACAACAGGCTGCCCTCTGTACCAAGACAACAGGATGCCCTCTATATAAGACAACAGGCTGCCCCCTGTACCAAGACAACAGGCTGCCCTCTGTACCAAGACAACAGGCTGCCCTCTGTATCAAGACAACAGGCTGCCCTCTGTATCAAGACAACAGGCTGCCCGCTGTATCAAGACAACAGACTGCCCTGTATACCAAGACAACAGGCTGCTCTCTGTACCAAGACAACAGGCTGCCCTCTATACCAAGACAACAGGCTGCCCTCTGTACCAAGACAACAGGCTGCCCTCTATACCAAGACAACAGGCTGCCTTCTATATCAAGACAACGGGCTGCCCTCTGTATCAAGACAACAGGCTGCCCTCTGTACCAAGACAACAGGCTGCCTTCTATACCAAGACAACAGGCTGCCCTCTGTACCAAGACAACAGGCTGCCCTCTGTACCAAGACAACAGACTGCCCCCTGTACCAAGACAACAGACTGCCCCCTGTATCAAGACAACAGGCTGCCCTCTATATCAAGACAACAGGATGCCCTCTATATCAAGACAACAGGCTGCCCTCTATACCAAGACAACAGGCTGCCCTCTATATCAAGACGACAGGATGCCCTCTATATCAAGACAACAGGCTGCCCTCTGTACCAAGACAACAGGCTGCCCTCTGTATCAAGACAACAGGCTGCCCTCTGTATCAAGACAACAGACTGCCCTCTATACCAAGACAACAGGCTGCCCTCTGTACCAAGACAACAGGCTGTCCCCTGTATCAAGACAACAGGCTTCCCTCTGTACCAAGACAACAGGCTGCCCTCTGTACCAAGACAACAGGCTGCCCTCTGTATCAAGACAACAGGCTGCCCTCTATACCAAGACAACAGGCTGCCCTCTATATCAAGACGACAGGATGCCCTCTATATCAAGACAACAGGCTGCCCTCTGTACCAAGACAACAGGATGCCCTCTATATCAAGACAACAGACTGCCCCCTGTACCAAGACAACAGGCTGCCCTCTGTATCAAGACAACAGGCTGCCCTCTGTATCAAGACAACAGACTGCCCTCTATACCAAGACAACAGGCTGCCCTCTGTACCAAGACAACAGGCTGCCCCCTGTATCAAGACAACAGGCTTCCCTCTGTACCAAGACAACAGGCTGCCCTCTGTACCAAGACAACAGGCTGCCCTCTGTACCAAGACAACAGGCTGCCCTCTGTACCAAGACAACAGGCTGCCCTCTGTACCAAGACAACAGGCTGCCCTCTATACCAAGACAACAGGCTGCCCTCTATACCAAGACAACAGGCTGCCCTCTGTACCAAGACAACAGGCTGCCCTCTGTACCAAGACAACAGGCTGCCCTCTGTACCAAGACAACAGGCTGCCCTCTGTACCAAGACAACAGGCTGCCCTCTGTATCAAGACAACAGGCTACCCTCTGTACCAAGACAACAGGCTGCCCTCTATACCAAGACAACAGGCTGCCTTCTATACCAAGACAACAGGCTGCCCTCTGTACCAAGACAACAGGCTGCCCTCTGTACCAAGACAACAGGATGCCCTCTGTACCAAGACAACAGGCTGCCCTCTGTACCAAGACAACAGGCTGCCCTCTGTACCAAGACAACAGGCTGCCCTCTGTATCAAGACAACAGGCTGCCCTCTGTACCAAGACAACAGGCTGCCCTCTGTACCAAGACAACAGGCTGCCCTCTATACCAAGGCAGGGTGGGAGAAAGAGGAACGCTGTCCCCTGTACAAAGACAAGTTGGTCCTCATCTCTTTCTTTTCTCTACTGTATTGTCTTTTCTCTACTGTATTGTCTTGTCTCTACTGTATTGTCTTGTCTCTACTGTATTGCAGGACTACCTGACATGATGACTCCTTGCTGTCCCCAGTCCACCTGGCCATGCTGCTGCTCCAGTTTCAACTTCCACCTGACTGTGCTGCTGCTCCAGTTTCAACTGTTCTGCCTTATTATTATTTGACCATGCTGGTCATTTATGAACATTTGAACATCTTGGCCATGTTCTGTTATAATCTCCACCCGGCACAGCCAGAAGAGGACTGGCCACCCCACATAGCCTGGTTCCTCTCTAGGTTTCTTCCTAGGTATTGGCCTTTCTAGGGAGTTTTTCCTAGCCACCGTGCTTCTACACCTGCATTGCTTGCTGTTTGGGGTTTTAGGCTGGGTTTCTGTACAGCACTTTGAGATATCAGCTGATGTACGAAGGGCTATATAAATAAATTTGATTTGATTTGATATTGTCTTGTCTCTACTGTATTGTCTTGTCTCCTCTGTATTGTCTTGTCTCTACTGTATTGTCTTGTCTCTACTGTATTGTCTTGTCTCCCCTGTATTGTCTTGTCTCTACTGTATTGTCTTGTCTCTACTGTATTGTCTTGTCTCTACTGTATTGTCTTGTCTCCCCTGTATTGTCTTGTCTCTACTGTATTGTCTTGTCTCTACTGTATTGTCTTGTCTCTACTGTATTGTCTTGTCTCTACTGTATTGTCTTGTCTCCCCTGTATTGTCTTGTCTCTACTGTATTGTCTTGTCTCTACTGTATTGCCTTGTCTCTACTGTATTGTCTTGTCTCTACTGTATTGTCGTGTCTCCCCTGTATTGTCTTGTCTCTACTGTATTGTCTTGTCTCTACTGTATTGTCTTGTCTCCCCTGTATTGTCTTGTCTCTACTGTATTGTCTTGTCTCTACTGTATTGTCTTGTCTCCCCTGTATTGTCTTGTCTCCCCTGTATTGGCTTGTCTCTACTCTATTGTATTGTCTCCCCTGTATTGTCTTGTCTCTACTGTATTGTCTTGTCTCTACTGTATTGTCTTGTCTCCCCTGTATTGTCCTGTCTCTACTGTATTGTCTTGTCTCTACTGTATTGTCTTGTCTCCCCTGTATTGTCTTGTCTCTACTGTATTGTCTTGTCTCTACTGTATTGTCTTGTCTCTACTGTATTGTCTTGTCTCCCCTGTATTGTCTTGTCTCTACTGTATTGTCTTGTCCCTACTGTATTGTATTGTCTCCCATGTATTGTCTTGTCTCTACTGTATTGTCTTGTCTCTACTGTATTGTCTTGTCTCTACTGTATTGTCTTGTCTCTACTGTATTGTCTTGTCTCTACTGTATTGTCTTGTCTCTACTGTATTGTCTTGTCCCTACTGTATTGTATTGTCTCCCATGTATTGTCTTGTCTCTACTGTATTGTCTTGTGTCTACTGTATTGTCTTGTCTCTACTGTAGAGACAACGATAAACAGCTGCCTCTGATTGGGAACCATACTGGGCCAACAAAGAAATAGAAACATAGATTTTCCCACCCAAGTCACACCCTGACTTAACCAAATAGAGAATAAACAAGGCTCTCTAAGGTCAGGGCGTGACACCAGTAAGCTGATTTGGACAGTGAATCTTGTTAAAACAATTATAATTAGCCAAAATGTTTTTTTAGAAGATAGTTGGTAAAACATAACATTGATTTGACATCAGATTATCTAAATTTGACTTGACCTGAGCAATGTCTTCCCTGTACATCAGCATCACCACGTCATACTACATATGTCTTCCCTGTACATCAGCATCACCACGTCATACTACATATGTCTTCCCTGTACATCAGCATCACCACGTCATACTACATATGTCTTCCATGTACATCAGCATCACCACGTCATACTACATGTGTCTTCCCTGTACATCAGTATCACCACGTCATACTACATATGTCTTCCCTGTACATCAGCATCACCACGTCATACTACATATGTCTTCCCTGTACATCAGCATCACCACGTCATACTACATATGTCTTCCCTGTACATCAGCATCACCACGTCATACTACATATGTCTTCCCTGTACATCAGCATCACCACGTCATACAACATATGTCTTCCCTGTACATCAGCATCACCACGTCATACTACATATGTCTTCCCTGTACATCAGCATCACCACGTCATACTACATATGTCTTCCCTGTACATCAGCATCACCACGTCATACTACATATGTCTTCCCTGTACATCAGCATCACCACGTCATACTACATATGTCTTCCCTGTACATCAGCATCACCACGTCATACTACATATGTCTTCCCTGTACATCAGCATCACCACGTCATACTACATATGTCTTCCCTGTACATCAGCATCACCACATTGGACTACATATGTCTTCCCTGTACATCAGCATCACCACGTCATACTACATATGTCTTCCCTGTACATCAGCATCACCACGTCATACTACATATGTCTTCCCTGTACATCAGCATCACCACGTCATACTACATATGTCTTCCCTGTACATCAGCATCACCACGTCATACTACATATGTCTTCCCTGTACATCAGCATCACCACATTGGACTACATATGTCTTCCCTGTACATCAGCATCACCACGTCATACTACATATGTCTTCCCTGTACATCAGCATCACCACGTCATACTACATATGTCTTACCTGTACATCAGCATCACCACGTCATACTACATATGTCTTCCCTGTACATCAGCATCACCACGTCATACTACATATGTCTTCCCTGTACATCAGCATCACCACGTCATACTACATATGTCTTCCCTGTACATCAGCATCACCACGTCATACTACATATGTCTTACCTGTACATCAGCATCACCACGTCATACTACATATGTCTTCCCTGTACATCAGTATCACCACGTCATACTACATATGTCTTCCCTGTACATCAGCATCACCACGTCATACTACATATGTCTTCCCTGTACATCAGCATCACCACGTCATACTACATATGTCTTCCCTGTACATCAGCATCACCACGTCATACTACATATGTCTTCCCTGTACATCAGCATCACCACGTCATACTACATGTGTCTTCCCTGTACATCAGTATCACCACGTCATACTACATATGTCTTCCCTGTACATCAGCATCACCACGTCATACTACATATGTCTTCCCTGTACATCAGCATCACCACGTCATACTACATATGTCTTCCCTGTACATCAGCATCACCACGTCATACTACATATGTCTTCCCTGTACATCAGTATCACCACGTCATACTACATATGTCTTCCCTGTACATCAGCATCACCACGTCATACTACATATGTCTTCCCTGTACATCAGCATCACCACGTCATACTACATATGTCTTCCCTGTACATCAGCATCACCACGTCATACTACATATGTCTTACCTGTACATCAGTATCACCACATTGGACTACATATGTCTTCCCTGTACATCAGCATCACCACGTCATACTACATATGTCTTACCTGTACATCAGCATCACCACGTCATACTACATATGTCTTACCTGTACATCAGTATCACCACATTGGACTACATATGTCTTCCCTGTACATCAGCATCACCACATTGGACTACATATGTCTTACCTGTACATCAGCATCACCACATTGGACTACATATGTCTTACCTGTACATCAGCATCACCACATTGGACTACATATGTCTTCCCTGTACATCAGCATCACCTCACTGGACTACATATGTCTTCCCTGTACATCAGCATCACCTCATTGGACTACATATGTCTTCCCTGTACATCAGCATCACCTCATTGGACTACATATGTCTTCCCTGTACATCAGCATCACCACATTGGACTACATATGTATTCCCTGTACATCAGCATCACCTCATTGGACTACATATGTCTTCCCTGTACATCAGCATCACCACATTGGACTACATATGTCTTCCCTGTACATCAGCATCACCTCATTGGACTACATATGTCTTCCCTGTACATCAGCATCACCTCATTGGACTACATATGTCTTCCCTGTACATCAGCCTCACCACATTGGACTACATATGTCTTCCCTGTACATCAGCATCACCTCATTGGACTATATATGTCTTCCCTGTACATCAGCATCACCACATTGGACTACATATGTCTTCCCTGTACATCAGCATCACCACATTGGACTACATATGTCTTCCCTGTACATCAGCATCACCTCATTGGACTACATATGTCTTCCCTGTACATCAGCATCACCTCATTGGACTACATATGTCTTTTGTTGGCCTGGTTTCGTGTAAAATTCATTTTCTTCTAAATGAAAACGTAGATAAAACTTTTATTGGGCGGTGCAGTATAGGACAGCGGCGGTGTTTGTCTGACCGGCCTGCTGACAAAGAGGCAGTTTCCTGCATATTGCATGGCTCTTAACAGCGTTGGGGCCAAGCCAGCCCGTTAACGTGTCTCCTCACATCCCGTTTGCAGTGGGAGATGGACAGCCGAGGGATGCCTCCTCACTACATGAAGCAGCCTGGTTCCCCACTTCCAATGTGTTGTGACATTCTGGGAGCGCTTCCTCTTTCTCCCACCCTGCCTCGGGCTGTTGGGGCTGGATCAGGAGCCAGTCTGGCCCAGGATGTCCCATGAGCAGGCAGGTTGGAAGATGGGCAGGTGATCCCGTGCTCTCCCATCTCCCCTCAGCCCTCATGCTCAAGGAGAACATGACAGACTGACACTCTGGAGGAGACAGACAACAAAGTCTTGTTGTTCACCACCTCATTCAGCATTCACCTTTTCAGACGCCTGCCTCTTTTAAACGTCACAAAGTAGGGCAGAAAACATCAACCAAACCAGCGACTAAATAAATGATAAGAGAAAAACAAGCAGGCCTTGGTTGCTGGGAGGGGAGTCGGGCCTTGGAGTCTGTGGATAAAAGGCACTTTGTAGGGGTGTGATTTGTTCTGTCCAATACCCACATCTCCCTCTCTTGGCCCCCTTCGCTTTCTTCTAATCAAGCAGTCTCTAATTTGGGTTCCAAGTCCAGCACCAGGGAAAAGAAGGAGGCTTGTTACTTTGAAGAGTCCCTGGTGAGTAACGCAGATAAAAGATTCAGGCACAAAAAAAGGAGAAAAGGAACGGGGGTGAAGAGAGAAAAATCACAAGGCACCTTATTCTGTCCCTTCCTTTGGTTAGGACAGCTGAGCCATTATGACCCAATCTGAAAGACTTTTTTTTTTACACCAGAACACTGCAATTTCTTTGTCCCTCCATCAGTCAGCTATTGTGGATCCTCCCGTATGCTGCCAGCCCATCCTAAGTAAATTAAGACTTGTCTAAATGCTGCAATTGTGCCGGGCTGTGTCCGGACACACACTGCACATAGCTAGCATGCCTGGCGTGCTGAAGGCAGGAGCTGTTCTGTGCTGCTCATCCACATGAGAAAAGTTAACACCTCTGGCTGAATGTACGCACTGCACAGACACACACACACACACACACACACACACACACACACACACACACACACACACACACACACACACATACACATACACACACACACATACAGTACACACAGGGTGATGATTCTGTAGCGCTGGTGTGTTCAGTGCAATACAATTTGTAACACTAATATGAACTCAGTAGTCCTCTGACCCCATGTTCATGTCTTCTAAAGAAGAAAAAAATACAAAGATACAATTGAATTACTGCAAATGGAATCTAGTACTGCTTCCTGTAGCCTTGCAATGAAAGAATTTTGGACCTTGCTCCAAAAGCAATTAAATCCTAATTTTGAATCAACACAAACACACATTTACACATACAAACACAAACACAAACAAATACACACACACACACACACAACAGAATGTTTACCAGTAAAAATCATGGTGAGGATGACTATGCCTTTCAAAAACCATTCATATATTAATGTCAGGAAATCTACATTAATATTATACATTGTGACTGCTAAAACAAAATATTTGTCATGTGTAGCCTAAATAATCCATAGGATAAAACAACTGGCTATGAGCCTGCTAAGCAAGCACAACCAGAGACAACAAAAGGGTATTTGACGAGCTACAGAGATTTGACTTAACCTTAACTATGTTTTAGGCTTGTATATACGCTTGTTCAGAAATGCTCTAAGGCCATATGTGTTTCAAGTAAAAACGGTATTAAAGTACCTGGGTGCCCGAGTCAGAACGAACAGAGACAATATGAGTAGCAGCTGTTTTACCTGGCCTGCTGCCTCTGTGATGATATAAAACTGTTCATCCTGCCAATAAACCATCATTAACAAGCATGAGTAAGGACACACCAACATGTCAGGCTATGACAGCCCAGACCATCAATCCTCACAGCCTTAGATACTGGACTACATGGCCATGAATTCCTCATGGAGTGGTTATCCATCAGCAGGGAACTGCTAGAAACAGACACCATCTAAAACCACTGGGAAGTGTTTGTTTATGCTGATGTGAGTATACTGTACTAAACTCATTTGGTTGCAGTGTGTGTGTTAATTCTATCTCCCTATATAGACATCCTTTCTGCATCTATAGCAACGTCTCCCCAAGTGTTTAACATATATTTTCTAAATATTTCTCAAAAAAGTGTTTTGATTGACGCTCCAGGTGGTTAATAATAAAAGCGTACTTCATCGGCCTGACGTTCACACTGAACACTAATGTAGGCTAATAATACAACGACTTCATCGGCCTGACGTTCACACTGAACACTAATGTAGGCTAATAATACAACGACTTCATCGGCCTGACGTTCACACTGAACACTAATGTAGGCTAATAATACAACGACTTCATCGGCCTGACGTTCACACTGAACACTAATGTAGGCTAATAATACAACGACTTCATCAGCCTGACGTTCACACTGAACACTAATGTAGGCTAATAATACAACGACTTCATCGGCCTGACGTTCACACTGAACACTAATGTAGGCTAATAATACAACGACTGAAGAGGCCTGACGTTCACACTGAACACTAATGTAGGCTAATAATACAACGACTGAAGAGGCCTGACGTTCACACTGAACACTAATGTAGGCTAATAATACAACGACTGAAGAGGCCTGACATTCACACTGAACACTAATTCGGGCTAATAATACAACGACTGAAGAGGCCTGACGTTCACACTGAACACTAATTCAGGCTAATAATACAACGACTGAAGAGGCCTGACGTTCACACTGAACACTAATTCAGGCTAATAATACAACGACTGAAGAGGCCTGACGTTCACACTGAACACTAATTCAGGCTAATAATACAACGACTGAAGAGGCCTGACGTTCACACTGAACACTAATTCAGGCTAATAATACAACGACGGAAGAGGCCTGACGTTCACACTGAACACTAATTCAGGCTAATAATACAACGATGGAAGAGGCCTGACGTTCACACTGAACACTAATTCAGGCTAATAATACAACGATGGAAGAGGCCTGATGTTCACACTGAACACTAATTCAGGCTAATAATACAACGATGGAAGAGGCCTGACGTTCACACTGAACACTAATTCAGGCTAATAATACAACGATGGAAGAGGCCTGACGTTCACACTGAACACTAATGTAGGCTAATAATACAACGATGGAAGAGGCCTGACGTTCACACTGAACACTAATGCAGGCTAATAATACAACGACGGAAGAGGCCTGACGTTCACACTGAACACTAATTCAGGCTAATAATACAACGACTGAAGAGACCTGACGTTCACACTGAACACTAATTCAGGCTAATAATACAACGACGGAAGAGGCCTGACGTTCACACTGAACACTAATTCAGGCTAATAATACAACGACGGAAGAGGCCTGATGTTCACACTGAACACTAATTCAGGCTAATAATACAACGATGGAAGAGGCCTGACGTTCACACTGAACACTAATTCAGGCGAATAATACAACGACTGAAGAGGCCTGACGTTCACACTGAACACTAATTCAGGCTAATAATACAACGACGGAAGAGGCCTGACGTTCACACTGAACACTAATTCAGGCTAATAATACAACGATGGAAGAGGCCTGACGTTCACACTGAACACTAATTCAGGCTAATAATACAACGACGGAAGAGGCCTGATGTTCCCACTGAACACTAATTCAGGCTAATAATACAACGATGGAAGAGGCCTGACGTTCACACTGAACACTAATGTAGGCTAATAATACAACGATGGAAGAGGCCTGACGTTCACACTGAACACTAATGCAGGCTAATAATACAACGATGGAAGAGGCCTGACGTTCACACTGAACACTAATTCAGGCTAATAATACAACGATGGAAGAGGCCTGACGTTCACACTGAACACTAATGTAGGCTAATAATACAACGATGGAAGAGGCCTGACGTTCACACTGAACACTAATGTAGGCTAATAATACAACGATGGAAGAGGCCTGACGTTCACACTGAACACTAATGCAGGCTAATAATACAACGATGGAAGAGGCCTGACGTTCACACTGAACACTAATGCAGGCTAGTAATACAACGATGGAAGAGGCTTGCCTCTTCAGTGTAATTATGCTAATGTGAAAGCCTCAGCACTCCACTGTGTATCAGTGACATCGGACGAGGTACTTCATCAGAGCTCGACGATAGCAGCCTTACAGACCTGAACAGATACGGCTGAACACTGATAACAGACTGCTATCTTCACAGAGGGAACCATAATCCCACCCAGAGACGAGACAGTTCAGTCTGTGTTTTCAACAGGAACCATTATCGAAGGAGAGGACGAACTGTAATTAAAGGGATCTGTAGAGCGCTGACCACACTGGCAAGTCATGTGACAAAGGTTGAAGCACACAACGAGGTACACTAGATTTTCTCCATCATCCAGTCATCCCTCATGACGTGTATGGTAATGACCTCTTCTGCTTTCATGTTAGGAGAAGCACTTCTAGTCCAGGTTTATTATAAAATGCTACAAACACTGATCAGCTTTCAGGGCCTCCCTCCCTCACATCGGAGTTGTCTAGAGAATGACAAAAGGAGCTCTCGGTCTGAACAATGGTCAGGAAAACCTTGGAACGGAAGGGAATGTGTGTTTTCTTACATTGAACCAATTCACTGGTCTGGGCTATAATTCATGCATCTACCCTGGTTTATTTAGAACCATAATATGAGGGATTGCATCTCATGTTCTTTTCTTTCACTAATGTTGTCCCTGATTTCCAAAGATGTTGACTGTGTGTGTGTGTGTATGTGCGTGCGTGTGTGTTGTGTCTCCGTGGCTGCTGGTAGATCAGCAGAGGGGCTGGCTCCGGAGCCGTAGCACTAGAGCAGCTGTAGGTGGAAATCCAGCGTGACATGTACTAACCCAGCCCAGACATAGCAGCCAGTGCTTAAGCAGCATTACACGGCTGTGAGACTGATAAATATTCCATTTACTACACTTCTATAAGTGAGAGAGGTGTATATTTGTCAATCGTTAAAATAAGGATTGCTGGTGATTCCTGGTAGTAACTTAAGATATAAATTGATTATTGTATTCTTAATAATACCTGCATGTCTGAATTAAACTAATTATTTGTAGTAATAGAAAATATAATTTGGTAAATTAAATGTAAAAACACTGAAATTCGGGAGTTAAATGAAAACTAATTTTAAGTGTCAAATGTATAAGTAATATAAGTGTATAAGTAAATGCCTGGTTCCATGGCACAGGGCTTCTGCCCACACCGACACCAGCAGTGGCTGACCCAGACACCACCAAACCCACTCCAGTCTGCCTGTCTCCTCTCAAAACACAGAGCCAGGAGGGAGAAAGTGAGAGAGGACACACACACACACACACAGACAAGGTGTTCCTTTCCACAAGCTAAATGCCTCAATTCATTAAGGGAGAAAAACAGAGGGCATTAGGCCCATACATTCATTTCGCAAATGCAGTCTGAAGAATAATGATTTACGGTGTCTCATATTTCACCTGGGTACACAGGGCCAACAGAAGACTATTGAAGTGTTGGGAGAAAAATGCAAACTGTGGCACTTTTGAATTGGGGGAATTGGAGGGATATTTCAGTGTGTGATGGGCTGAGATGGTCCCTCCCTACGCCCTCCCCTCTAAATAGAGGTTCCACTATCAAACATACACAGCTCTCTCCTCAAAATACACATAGCTGTATAACACAGATTCACTAGGTCATTTAGTCTTCGTGACAGTCACATTTACCACCTTACATTCAATTCCACTAAGAAGCAATTTATAATATTTCTCTGAGAGAGATTTTGAATGTTTATGCACTGTCTATTCGTGACAGTTTAAGTTTTTACTAAAATGGCCATGTGTGAATATTTTGAAACCGAGAAACTAGGTGAAAGAAACACGAAACGACAATGTTATCCTGAGCCGATAAAAATCTGCTCCCACTAGAAAATATGCTTGTGGTTCTGTGTGTATTTACAGATATAGTGTGGAATCTCCATTGGCATTCGCTCTAGACTTTATTGGAGCCATTAAGAATAAAGCTGAATGTTAAATTGAATAATCATGTTTTGAAGTAAACCCAGCTGGCTGAACAACCCCAGCTCTGTGTCCACACAGTAGTCCTCTGTCGGGATGGGAGAAGCGAGGCCAGGTAGGAGCAGCATCAAATCAGTCTCAGCTGCGGCCCTGCCCGGCCCCGCTCCTCGCTCTCCCCTTAAAGAGCTTCTACTTATCTGCCTGCCACAGGACTGTCAATGTGCACCCCGCCACTGTCACGTAGACAGCATTCACAAATTGATTATGGAAGTGCAAGAGGCTTAATTTTCGTTTATATAGAATTCAAGCTGCCATTTTAACACAAATGTACAATGCTGAGCATCATTTTTATATCAGACCTTCTGAGATAATGAATGCAGTTTGTGTTCCAATTGAACTACCACATTTTTTTATTCAGTTGAATAAATGCTTTGCCGTTTTTTTCAGGGGGGCTGTCGGACACTGGATGGCTACAGGGAAAGTTAAACAGTCCTGCAGTGTGTGGGTCTCAAAGGCCCTGATTGAGTATACATGAAAGCCACACTGCACAGGGAGAGCTTATTTGACCAAGCCTTTCCCCCATAAACCTGCATTCACATTCCAATGGATTTACATTAACTACATGCACATCACCTGAATTCTTCAACTGACATATGTGAGGCACGGAGTGAGGCTAAAATCACCCCGGTTTTCCTCCAAAGTAGGTTTTATTGCATAAAGGAGGGCAGGGTTTGTAATGATCCAATTAACCAATTATTAACCAATTATCCAATTAATCATTGACCATTTAAAACAATTTACAAACATAAACAGTACAGACAGAATAAAGGACAGGAGTACTGGAAACATACTATAGTGTATGAGATCTCTCTGCCGTTGTGGCACAGCTTTCACAGAAAGAGATTCTCTTTGAAGGACCATAATTAAAACAGCCTCATGTCTGAGCAGCCATGTCCCAGGTCTCTCTCTCTATCTTTCTCTGTGCTCTCTCTCCTCTCCCTCTCTGCTCTATCTTGCTTTCTCCCCCCCCCCCCCCACCCTCTCTGCTCCTTTCTGTGGTTTGGACATCCTCCAGGCCACCTCCCTCTCTTGCTCTGTGGTTTTGTTCAGGAGATCTCATCTCCCTTCTCACCGTTCCTCATGATTGACAGCTAAGCTCAGGTATGAAAACAATCAGTTACCTCTGGAATCGGCTGGTGAAAAGTAATCCACCACTAATACCCCTTCACAAACCATTCCCTCCCTCTCTCTTCCTGCAGCTGTTCATCTCTCACAGCTTAAAGGACAAGGCTGATAAACATCTGACATCATTACACCCAAATCATTCTATTCTCTATGTCTCTGTTAAGCATACTTCCTATCCTGTATTGATGGAAACAGTTCAAATTGACTCCATTTTACTGGAGGTACCAGTATCAGTTTAACCACAGACCCATTCTAGTGCAGGAAAGCACATGACAATACACTATAACTATGTACGTGAGGCACTAAATGCTTGGTTGCGTAGAACTGGGTGTAAGATAAAGGAAAGCACATGACAATATACTATAACTATGTACGTGAGGCACTAAATGCTTGGTTGCGTAGAACTGGGTGTAAGATAAAGGAAAGCACATGACAATACACTATAACTATGTACGTGAGGCACTAAATGCTTGGTTGCGTAGAACTGGGTGTAAGATAAAGGAAAGCACATGACAATACACTATAACTATGTACGTGAGGCACTAAATGCTTGGTTGCGTAGAACTGGGTGTAAGATAAAGGAAAGCACATGACAATACACTATAACTATGTACGTGAGGCACTAAATGCTTGGTTGCGTAGAACTGGGTGTAAGATAAAGGAAAGCACATGACAATACACTATAACTATGTACGTGAGGCACTAAATGCTTGGTTGCGTAGAACTGGGTGTAAGATAAAGGAAAGCACATGACAATACACTATAACTATGTACGTGAGGCACTAAATGCTTGGTTGCGTAGAACTGGGTGTAAGATAAAGGAAAGCCAGATGTTTGGATACCATTGTTTTGTTTACTGTACTTTGTGTTTCACCCCAAGAGCATAATGTAGTCTGGGCATGTCTGAACACAAATGCATAGTGTAAAAGAATGCACTTCTTTTCATTGGTGAAGTGAAGCCTTCGGTCAAAATTCTGTTCCACCTATTGTCTTCTCCTGTGTGATAATTCCACTGTGAGTCTTAACCCAGCAGATTCCTCCTCTTGCAACTACAACAGTATGACAAGGTGCCATCCATGACAGGTTCATAAGGTGGAAAATATGGAAAGCAGTTGAGCAAAAACTACAGAGACTTTTAGATTCTCTACCGCTAACTCAAAGGCAGTCTTGTGAGGGAAAAAATACAAATTACCAGTCTTTCAGTTCAAAAGGGACAGAATTTTATATTTCACTTATTTATCTTTGAACATCAAAAGCAATCTTTTGTAACAAATGAACAATGCCACAAAGGATGTAGTCTAGGCAGAATGTACAATGCCATTGGTTCCAGATTTAATGTCCGCTGAGTAGAGAACCAGTATCAAGGCCACTGAGGCAGTACGTAGCTTTTATAGATGTTAGCCTTTATCCAGCGCTGTCCTCCGTTAACTTAAACCTACCGGCATGCTTACCCTTTGTATGCATTTTAACCTAACAATTAATACTCTGATTCATCATAACACTTTAGATCGTAATCAGAAGGTGTTTTCTGCTTGGTGTCTTTGTTTGTGGTTTAATTAGGAGGACCTTGTGTGTCTCCAACCCTGGGCTTCTTTTTAATTGCCAGTATTTACATCCGGCAGACTTCAAACGCAGAAAGAGACATTTGTAAGGGGGAGCACAAAGCAGTCCTTTGAAATGTCTACAGTCATATGAAATGGCAGGCTAATTAAAAACCTTAGACAGCCTACCGGTGTGATATGAAAAGTAGTTATATTTCTAAGTCTAGTGTTCACTGTGTCTCCTTGCATGTGAGTCAACAAAGGCCACAGTGGGCATTATCAGGCTCCCTCGCTACCTGTTTACACCGCTGTGGAATAACCTCACCCTTACCATTTATCAAACAGAAAAATGCCCTGTTATTTAAATAGATCTGCTTTCAACAGGGTCAGCTACAATGAATCTGGTTTACCAAGACATGATTCATATTTCAGCTCATTAAGGTTATTGACCATGAATATACTTATTACAACATGCAATAGTTTTAGTCTTCCCCGGCACACAGAGAAAATGTCATCCCATAATTAAAACCAAGGACAAATATTATTTATGATTGCCAACCATATGATAAAAAGAGCTATTAAAGTGGGAGTACATCATAAAAAAATGCAAAACATTCCAATGCATGCGCTAGCAGAATGCTACTTTCAGATGTCTTTGAATAGTTCTGATGATTACAATTGTGCATGATGAGCAGAGCAGCATCGTCTGTGTTTAGCTAAAATTACATGGATATATAGATATGAGTATATTCTTGTAAACATTAATTAACATTAATAATACAATCATTAATATACACCATTTTGTGATGCGAGGCACAGGCTTGAGAGTATGGGGGTTGGCAGGGAAGCGAGTAATAGAGAAAAGAAGGAGAGAGAGAGAGAGAAAGAGAGAGAGAGACAGAGGTAGAGAGGTAGAGAGAGGTAGAGAGAGGTAGAGAGAGGTAGAGAGAGAGAGAGAGAGAGGTATAGAGCCTGGTGTTATCAGACAGCTGGTATTGTGCCTTCCTCTCCACTAGCTACATAAACACCTTTTTAGTAACAGTCAGTGCTAGGAACTGGACCTGCAAAAAACCCAGCCGCCTGCCCAGCCCCACCTTCCCTGCGCATAAATACAGATTTGGAGGGAGAGCTGGGCTGTGCTGGGCTGTGCAGGGTGTTCACTACCAGAATCAAGGCAGAATTCCTTTCAGATGTGAGAGACCTAGAAGAGAGAGGGCTCTCCTCGTCTCTGCACTTTCCTTCCTCTCTCTTCTTTCCCCTCTCTTCTCTATCGCCCCTCATCTCTCCTCTCTCGACATGAACCCACTGCATGAGTAGGAAGCAGTGTCTCTAGTCTTATAGTTTTATATAGCAGACCACTGCCTAGTCTCTAACAGTAAACCACAGACACAAACAAAATGACAGACTGGGAAATGGGTTTGGAATTTAAAGAGAGGTCTCTGGATAGAGGCATTTTGACATAACAGATAAGGAAAGTGCAGAAAAGAACTAGGGAAGGCAGCCAAGAGCTTTTGTCTAATTTCAGAGTACAAGCCTGTTTCTTAGATTATGTATAGATTATGTATGTCTGATAGGAATAGAAGGATTTGTTAATCTCACTTTAAGACACTCTTTACAAGAGACCGCTGCGGTTGTGAGTGACCTCAGCATCAAGCTTACCTTTAACTTCTCCCAGAAGATCACCGGTGTCGAGCCTTTCCATCTTCTCTTTCCAGTCTTTTGACAGAAGTGTTTCCATGCAACTGGATTCTGAAAGACATGGGAAAGAAAAGAGACCTTTTAAAATGCTTTCATTTTCAAATTCATTTCTCCAACGGATTTCTTTCAGGAAAGGGTACATCAAATCCAAATTCAATTTTTATGTATTTAGATTTTTACGATATTATACGATAATATTTTGAAGGTTCCAATTTCATTCATGTAATTTCAGTTTGAATTGAATTACTGGTATTTGTATAACAATGAAAAGGAGCCTGAACTTTTTCTTCTCATAACAAAATGGAGGTAGAGGAAATATGTTTCTAAAGAGAGGTGCTTTCTCTGTTGTCATTCACATGCCAAAAGTGTCAGTTTCTCACACATGCCTCAGCACTCCAGTAATACTAACACAACTAACACACCCATCAACACTCCTTGTCAAATCTAGCTGTGTATGTTAATACAAACATACACACTAAAGGTGTCTTGTCCCCAACGGTCAAAATAAAACATTGACAGCTTCTTGGTTAAAACAAGACAATGTCACATGTCATTCAGAATTAATATTATTAATTACAACTAAAAACCATTCACTCCTTTCCCAACTGAATAGCTCTAATTACTGATGGTAGATTAAAACACATTCACTCTTGAGCACCCATTGAAGACGGTAAAAGGTTAGACAGATAGATGGGGTGAGAGAGGGGGAGACAGACAGTATAGCCATGGTAAGGGCAGAGACAGTGCAGAGACATTAAGAAGGAGGTAAGGGTTGAGACAGGGTGTGTCCAAGCGTTCTCACAGCCGCCAGTGATGAAAACAATTAACATTTGTCCGGCTGACAATGAATCAGTGGAGGAATGGCTGGAATCTGCCATGCTGTCGTTGTGGTAGCTGATAAAGAACACACTGCTGGCCCAGCCGACCCGGGCCTCGCCGGTCCCCGCACTGCGCAGAGGTCAGCCTGTTCCCATCAAACACCACCCACCCCCGTCTCTCCTCCCATCCCTTCCACCCTCCGCAAGTCAAACTGCAGGCTCCCAGGCACGCTGCCCCCTGTCTGAACTGCACTAAGACAGCCAGGCCACTATACCAAGATCCAGGATTAGCACTGAGCAGGGCCCTGCTGTCTGTCTGTCTGTCTGTCTGTCTGTCTGTCTGTCTGTCTGTCTGTTTGTCTATCTGTCTGTCTCCTACTCACAAAGTGGGGCTGCCACCATGGACATACCCACCAGCTGATGCCTGACTTACCCATGAGAGCAGTCCTAGATCTCCTCTCATACCTTCATACTGCTGGTTAAGGCTTGATATATAGTTAATACCGCAAGTCAACTGTTCCGGAATGATGTCTACTCTCTACTCTCTGATGTCTATTCTCTAGTAAATATAGAACCATGCTGCTGTTGTTTCTACGTCGGGCTCCATGTTAACTGACATGACTGCTCCTGAAAACAGGAGCCCTAAACAGATTGTCTTCAAGTCATGTTGCCTGAAGATGACAACATGGAGTGTAAGACAGGGTTTGTTCACTCTGAAAGGGAGTAAAGGGCAAACAGAAAACGCAGACATTGTTGCAGTTCACAGAAAGCATTGGGACTCCATCGGGAATGGTTTAACCACTCTCCTGACAATGGCTCATTTGTGGTCTCTGTCTACCAACTAAAGGGTATAATTCATAAGAACATACTTCTGGATGCCTTCAGGGATTGTCTTAGGAGTGCTTTGTGTTTTCAGGTTATAGTAGTCATCACATGGTCTGGAGGCAGTGGAATGAACAGAATAAAATTATCATCTAGATCAAGATCTGTTGTGTAAAGATGTATCATTATACAATACATTTGATATTTCATTAGATTTTTCATGTTTCAGATATATTAATTTACATTATACTGTACAGAAAAGGAGATATGCAAGAGAGACAGAGAGAGAGAGAGAGAGACAGAGAGAGAGAGAGAGAGAGAGAGAGAAAGAGAGAGAGAGAGAGATATCCTAAATGGTTTGGATCATTCTCCCATTATTATCCTCTCTCTTCCTCTGACTGAGGAGATGTAAACAGTTTAGAAAGTACACAGCTGATGATTCCTTTTATCTGGGGTGTAATGTCTTCACCCTTCACTTCCAAAATCCAAACATGATACCTCACTATGAAAACACATCAAGTTCAGAGGGACTGGGAGGCTGGGAGTAATAGGGGCTCAATGGTTAGCCTGCCTCTGTTTAATGTTGTCTTTCAAAAAGATAAAGTGGAGTGGCCATTTTGTTTGATTGTCCACTTCCTCCGTGGCAGAGAGGCCAACAGGACATCACAGGCTCAGGTCATTATAACATTACTTCTGCTTTATTGACTTTCCAATCCCCGACTCACAGTTTGTCCCCCTGACCCGGGATGAGAGAGGTGCAGTGTGTGTGTGTGTGTGTGTGTGTGTGTGTGTGTGTGTGTGTGTGTGTGTGTGTGTGTGTGTGTTGACTCCCTGCTTCCCCGCCTGGCAGTGGGATCACAGACACACAGGGGTTGAGGGCAGGGGGAGTGAATGAGTTCCGCTTCTCTTCCATGGGCCTCACCCCTGGGTGAGCAAGCTTCCTCTCCCTCCCGGACTTATCCCCATCAACACACTCCCCCAGATAACAGCTCTCCCTCAGTACAGATGCACAACAACAGCAACACACTCCTCTACCGACTCAGGCAGAAAGAACACACACACAAACACTCACACAAACACACAAACACTCACTCACAAACTCATGTTAATATATACACCCATACTTTCACACAAACCCACACACAGGTGAATGTACATAAATACACATCACCAGAGATGCTGCTCCAGCACTTGATCATGAAGGAATGCACCAACTGTTGTAGATAATATGGTGCCAGCTCCCATTCTACTCCACCCCTCCCACTTTTCCCTCCTCCTCCTCCTCTCCTCCCCTCCCCCGAGAGTGGCCGCTCCCTGACTCCTCCATACTGCACCTCCATCCCCAACCCTGGGCCAGACACAGCCTGCCAAGCCCTCACACAAGACAGCCTACAGCTGGAATGTGCAAGAGAACCTGCCTGCCTGCGCTTTCTCTTTTCCACCTGGGAGAGTGAATAATGGCCTGGATTAGTATATAAAATAACTTAGAAACACCTTTCAATGCTCCAACAGCTTAGAACCAAATAGGCATACCCAAATGAAAATATTGCTGTTGTAATTTTCAATCAGGCATACTTTAGGAAAACACACAAAATGACACAGTCGTCTGGCTTATTTCACAAGTGTCTTAGAAAGGCTAAACCATTTTTAGAGGAATTTAGATTAATAGTAGTGTGTGTATGTGTGTGCTGTTTTAATTTCTCAAATTCCTGTCTGTCTTCTCTGGAGAGATTAAACATGCCAATGGAAACACTGTGTTATATCATAATAATAGTTAGTGTCATATTAAGATGTGAGCAGTAGGTGCACAGTGTTCATTTTTAGACAGAGCTTGTAACAAATCATACAACTATCACACCTCATTGGTCTTGTAGTCAAAACCAGATATGTTTCATAGGAAAAGACAGAATATTCAAATCCAGGTGATTTATATTGAAGATCTTAAAACCAACACCATGTTTATATTGTATGTTGCATTGTGGCTGTCAATATCAGTGGATTTCTGTCTATCTTTGTGGGGATAGAGATACCAAAGTCTGCAGAAAGTGGAATCATGTAGTTGGCTTGTCATTGAAAAACGCTTGAACAAGATAAATTAAGAGTCCCTTTGAGCTTATTTTCTATTTTCCTAAGAGGGACTCTTAAATATCTCCCTCTCTCTTTCTCCCTCTCTTCCTCCCTCTCTTTCTCCCTCTCTCCTCTGAGATAAAATGCTGTGCAGCTCTGGAGCAGCCCATTGAGACAGGATGAGAATGGAATGAAAACAATAGCTCTTATCAGACTCTTATTTACATTTTCCCAGCGTTCCCGCGGCAGACAGCTCAGCTTGTCACTGAGCCCGGCCGGCCCCACTGGACCCGTACCAACTTCCTCCGTCCTCCGGCCCCGCCGATACCACAGGCCCCTGGGGACCCTGGCCTGGCAGCAACCCCCACTGCTCTGCCACTAGCACAGATAGCAACATACGAGACCAAACTACTCCAGAATGTTTCCGGAATGTGTTCCCCTGGAGGAGGAAGTGGGGAGCGGGCCCAGCTCCCTAAGACTGTCTTTACGGAGCTTACGGAGCTGGATACAGGCCCCGCCCCCATCTACACTTCTTCCAAGTTTCTTGCTCGTTTCCTAGCGGCACCATGTTGCAATGTAAAGCCTGCCAATTACCTGATACTGCCAACTACAATATGTTTCTATCTACTATCTCCATTGTGGTCTGGTACACAGCTTGTTCATGCAGCTATCCTGCAATCTGTCTGATGTGGGTGAAAACTCAGAGGGATTGAGACACCTAGAGCAAAGATGAGCTGACTACATTAGACTTAGTCTTTCACTACATTCAAACAAGAACTAATGGTGCTCATAAATCTGAACAAAGGGATGTTTCGGGGCTAGTGTTTGGTATAAACAGGGCTTTCAGCACCTGGCACTGAGCACTGCCAGAATCCCATGTTGAACAGAAACCACAACAGTGTAACCCTAAGAGGCAGGTAAGCACTGCTGACAATCTCACCCCCAGCCTCTTTAGAAGATCACCGTTTATAAAGCTGAATGAGTGTTTTATTGAGCATATTGTAATACGTTACTGTTAATAAAGTGAGTGCAAGCTGGTCATAAAGACTTCTGCATGTGCCAAGCTGAGGGAAAGTTGTTAACTAATGTATTGTTTTATTGCGGCCCTAAACAGAGTGGTTCAATCAGAGTATCATCGGATGCACCGCACGGTTAAGTTCCAATCACCAAGAGGAAAACACAGACGGCACAAATAAATACACTAACAAGCCAATCAAACCTTGTCAATTTGGATTTGAAATGGTCCGTGAAAAATAATATCTTAATGATTCATGATTCATGTTGTTATCTACTTGGGAAATGACTTTAACGATTGGCATTGGGGTATCAACCAAGAACACATTAAATAAAGCCACGTGGGGCACGTTAAATAGGCAACCTCATGTCTCATATCTTCTGTGTGTTTTGTCATACAGTCGGAAGGATATACAGAGTGCGTTGTACCGGTAGGTCTCTTCCCAGGCATCATGAGACTGTGTTTTCCTCCCTGCGGGGGCAGTAGTCTCTGGGTGTCCTCCTGTCTGTCTCTCTCTCTGTCTCTCAGTGGGCCCGGTGGCCCTATGCCAACACATCTGTCCCTCCCTCCCTCCGCTCCGTGCCCTCACCACCCTGCCTGCCTGCAGCCTGCGGCCCACTCACTCACTCACATGCCTATTGTAATCCCTCAACAGGAAGAAGCAATTCCCCTCATCAATCCTTCTCAACACTGAGAACCACGCAGGACAGGGGGAGAGATCCTGAAGGATGACAACACAACACTGACCCGGCCAGGAATCCAGCCAATCATCCAGCATCCCACTCTCTGTTTGTCCACCTATCACTGCTGCTGCTTCAACATACATACTGTAACAGCCACTGACAGTAGGCTTTATTTCTCAGGCTATGATATTCTCTATACAGATACTGTATGTGACTAGTGGCTACTAGTGGAGTGTTTGTGACGGCTCATTGTGGTGGAGGATGGAGAGAGCGCTATCTGTGAGAGTCACAGGAGACTCAGCATCAGCCCTGTATACAGTATTAGTGGTTAGAGCCTCCGGGGGAAACATGCCATTACTAAATCAATGATCAACTAACAATGGCCAAATAAGTTATTTTCTCCTCAGTACGGCAGAGCCTTATAAACAGAGGCTGTGGGCTGGATGGAGGATAGCTTTTATTAAGGGCCCAGCGAGAGGCAGCGTTTTAGAGTAGGAGTGCTCTCAGTGAGCTAGCTAGAGGACTCGTTGAGTTGGAGGACACACTTGTACAAATAGTGGTAGTTAGGTTCATAATTATCTTCAGAGAACTTTTAGAGTGCTTTTAATAATATTTGCAAAAATAAATTATCCTAGACTGAAAGCGTTAGGCTGAAGCTATAGGTGTACAAATATGTCAAGGTTAGGAGGATAAAGCAGGTTGTGTTCAATTTGGTGAGGGCAACAAGTCAATTTGAAGCTATTCTTCTCCACTCTAAATGAAAATACCTCATTCTATTATCTATTTAACTCAGGGCTGAATTTGTAACCCTGAGAATCGCTCAGTCAGATCCGGTTCTAGACAGACAATATGAATCCCGTTCCCCAGTCTCTCCTCTCCCCAATCTACCTCACTCTGTATGGACCCGTTTTCCAGTCTCTTCTCTCCCCAATCTACCTCACTCTGTATGGACCCGTTCCCCAGTCTCTTCTCTCCCCAATCTACCTCACTCTGTATGGACCCGTTACCCAGTCTCTTCTCTCCCCAATCTACCTCACTCTGTATGGACCCGTTCCCCAGTCTCTTCTCTCCCCAATCTACCTCACTCTGTATGGACCCGTTCCCCAGTCTCTCCTCTCCCCAATCTACCTCACTCTGTATGGACCCGTTCCCCAGTCTCTCCTCTCCCCAATCTACCTCACTCTGTATGGACCTGTTCCCCAGTCTCTTCTCTCCCCAATCTACCTCACTCTGTATGGACCCGTTCCCCAGTCTCTCCTCTCCCCAATCTACCTCACTCTGTATGGACCCGTTCCCCAGTCTCTTCTCTCCCCAATCTACCTCACTCTGTATGGACCCGTTCCCCAGTCTCTCCTCTCCCCAATCTACCTCACTCTGTATGGACCCGTTCCCCAGTCTCTTCTCTCCCCAATCTACCTCACTCTGTATGGACCCGTTCCCCAGTCTCTCCTCTCCCCAATCTACCTCACTCTGTATGGACCCGTTCCCCAGTCTCTCCTCTCCCCAATCTACCTCACTCTGTATGGACCTGTTCCCCAGTCTCTTCTCTCCCCAATCTACCTCACTCTGTATGGACCCGTTCCCCAGTCTCTCCTCTCCCCAATCTACCTCACTCTGTATGGACCCGTTCCCCAGTCTCTTCTCTCCCCAATCTACCTCACTCTGTATGGACCCGTTCCCCAGTCTCTCCTCTCCCCAATCTACCTCACTCTGTATGGACCCGTTCCCCAGTCTCTACTCTCCCCAATCTACCTCACTCTGTATGGACCCGTTCCCCAGTCTCTCCTCTCCCCAATCTACCTCACTCTGTATGGACCTGTTCCCCAGTCTCTTCTCTCCCCAATCTACCTCACTCTGTATGGACCTGTTCCCCAGTCTCTCCTCTCCCCAATCTACCTCACTCTGTATGGACCCGTTCCCCAGTCTCTCCTCTCCCCAATCTACCTCACTCTGTATGGACCCGTTCCCCAGTCTCTCCTCTCCCCAATCTACCTCACTCTGTATGGACCCGTTCCCCAGTCTCTTCTCTCCCCAATCTACCTCACTCTGTATGGACCCATTCCCCAGTCTCTCCTCTCCCCAATCTACCTCACTCTGTATGGAAAACAAACTTACAAAGTCAAGATTTACAAAAAGATTCTCACTAACTCTGAGGGAATCTTGTGAATATCTTAATCACAGAGGCAGTAAAAACAAGACCCCATCATCGCAGCAAATAAAACACAATAATTACAAGAAGCCGGCAGAAAAGTGAAACGCAGTGAGAAAACATGTTTTGTCATTCCACCGGTAGTTCCAGAGACAACAGCTGTTGGATGAGGAATGCAGATCCTCCTGAAGTCTCCATAATCATGGCCTTATTGAAGGGAGGACAAAAAGGGCACTAATTGCAAGGGAGCAATCTAAACGTAATAGGTTACACACTCCCGGGCGGCATTGCACAATGCAAACGCTAAAGAGAGGAGAGAGAGAAAAAACAACACTATTCTGTGTACAACAGTGGCATCGTTGCTCATTTTCAGGCAATTACCTTGCCTCCTTGTCAACAGTTTTAATAACCTCTTATCATTTCCACAAGACTTTTTGCTTCAGTTAAATAATTTCAGCTCTTTAATATGCAAATGCAGCCGTTGGCATGCATGGGTGAAGAGGCCTGGCTCCTTAAGATGTGCCAGTACATTGTGGAGCACCTGCACCTCGGGAAAAGCTTGATTTAATTGACACCTAATACTATTCATTATTCCACTTGGTGAGCATCCCTGTTAGTCACCTGTAGGCTCCCCTATAGACACCATCCCAGCTTGACAACCGCTACTATAAATACAACACAACCAGCCTGGGATATTCTGCAACCCAGGCTCATGGAGGAACCCCTCACACACCCTTATGTCCTTACACACTCACGTCCGTAAGCCTGATGGGGTGGGGTCTGGGCTCTCTGTTACAGGTCAGGGGTCATTGGAAGATGTTGCTAACGACATGAGGATAACGTTAAACAATCCCTGGCCTGTGCACACACACACTTAAAGGATGTACTAAATGTACTAAACCAGAAGACATTCAACTAAATCAGAGGGCAAAAGCTGCAATCCTCATGTACAGTGGTATGTGTGTGTGTGTAACACAGACCTAAACATAGACCTAAACCTAAATCTCCAGGAAGATTTAACGAAAGGTGTATTTGTAACCTGCTGTAGGTTGGCCAGGGGCTGTTAGTGCTGAGGTAACCACTCGTCCTGCTTTCTCTTTATCCATAGGAGCCGAGGTGCTAAGCCTACAGCAGTGACCCAGCCATTCCAGGCTCTGGTATCCAGTACCCGCCCACGGCTCCACAGCGGACCTCTATATAGGACACGTGTCTATCAAGCATACTGTATAATAATGAACCGTCCCCAAGAGGCTTCACCTCTTCAGCAGGGCAACACGTGACCTCTCCCAATCCATTTTACTGCGGGACTTTGTCGCAATCAGCCTTGAATTATTAAAGTGAGCAGTGAGCAATGATCAATTCATGCATCCCCGGCCCGTCGTCCACAAAGCAGTACTTCAGCAGAAACTACACAGAGAACACTGGGAAATGCTTCCAGACAATGTACATAAATGTGAAATATGTCAGGCCTGATATGTCAATAATGTAAACTGTTAAGGCTGAGGCGAAGCTAATCCAAAGGAAATGCTATCAGAGGACGTGGGGGAAGAGACTCCAGCCTGGTTAGATTCCCTCCTTCATTAAGTGTGTAAAAGCGTGAGATTTCTGCACTCTCTCCATCCTGTCTAGACCAGAGGGACTGGCTGGGGAGCAGCATCTGGCCAGCCTGCGTACATGGAGAGGAGTGCCAGCTACCTTGCCCCCTAGGAGTGGGTCTCTGTGCAGCCTGTTATGAGATAGTGGTGACCATATGAAAGAACTGTGTGTGAATTATAAATGTGAGCCGGTCCACAGGAGAAGAGAGGAGAGGCAGGCAGTGAACACCGCAGTAAGGGCCCCTGGCCAGAGAAGGGCTTGGATGCCGCTTAAAACACAACCCTAAAGCTCTCTTATCTACATGAAAGAGAAAATACGAAGTTGAAATAAGAAAAAAGAAAGTAGCAAGAAGCTAGGAAGTATGTAACTCAAGGAACCTGGAGAAGGAAGAGGGGGGAAATCCAATCAAAACGTAGTGAGGGGAGATGAGGAGCCAAGATAAACCAGGACTCAGAGCCCCCAAAACTGCAATCTCCTCTTAAGCCGGAGAGTGGCAGCTGGCAGAACAGCTGGTGAATAGGATTAATGTCAGAAGAATGAAATAAAAGTCAACATATGTCCGAGCCTGAGGTGTTGGGACTGTGCGTGATTGTGCCCCCGATGGATGCCATGTGTGCAGCTGGAAGGAGCCAGCCGCTGTGCTCTGCTGTGCCGTGCTGCTCCACTGTGCTCCAGACTCCAGCTCCTCTCTACCCCACAAGGTCACTTTTAACAACTACCACCATTAAATGCTTGGATAGCAAAATGTACTTTTTCTCGCCCCCTCTCCTCCTCTCTCCCACCCTGTTAAGGCAGCTGAGGCTGTTGCTATACTACATTTCTAATAATAATAATTTAATTAAAATTTGTATTAATGTGTAAGACAAGGACATCAGTAGGGTTCAGAGCTTATTCCAGGAAGCTCGAGGTACAGTAATTGGAAAGTTTAAGACATTGTTTTCTGGTATTTCTATATAGAAATAACTGAAAAGCAAAGAAAAAACTGAAAAGCAAAGAAATAATCAAATGTTTACCTCCTTCAAAGAGACTGCCTTGAACCATAAAAGAGCACGTTGAATACCTTCTAAAGTCACACAGCCTATAGCTACACCGCAAAGTTTATCAACTGATAATGAAGGCTTATTCAGATAGGAAACCAAACAATAAGAACATGTAATGAACACCTTGCTGAAATGAAGTAGAGACAGCTTAAATCACACATTGTGATAAACATAAAAATAAGGAAGTCCGTCTTAGGAGGTAAATAAATGAAAAGTAAAATGATATGGAGGAAGGAGCCCGTGCTGATGAGGGTCTCAACACTGTGAAGATGAGCATTACGAGGGAGATGTAGACTTCATTTCAATTTATAATTTCCATTTGATGTCGGTAATCATTAGGGTCCACACACTGTAATAAATTATAATAATTTGACACAAGAATTAAATTACTGGGTACCTTGCAGAGGAGATGATTTTTGTTGGGTACCCTGCAATCTAACTGTCAGATAGAAACTCTGCTGCTAATCAATGCTCCAAAACATTCCCATTTATTCATCTGTGTTAAATTAATAGAAGTGTGTGGATAACGCTGCTTAGTGTGATCATGGCCGCTCAATGGGATTTACTAAATTAATGTGTGCCTGAGACTGTACAAGGACAAAAAAATACTCATCGGATCCACATGAATGATTAAAATGTGCAGTGAAGCCAAGTGTCTGGCATAGCCCCCCAAACTTGATTTTATCTTAAACGTTTAGCGGCAACGCCGATGTGCTTCACAGATTACTCTGTATTATACACAGAATGTAAATGCTGCCTTAATAAAAAAAAGAAGAGATACTAAAGTGAAAGACTTTACAAGCATGGTAATAGTGATATAACGTGCTCTCCAGGTCCATCCAGGATATTTCATCCATGATAATTACAGGTGCATACTATGCTTTTAGGCTCTATATTACTTTACTTTATTTTCAGTGTGTGATGGTGTGAGTGTACATGCGTATGTGTGTGTGTGTGTGTGTGTGTGTGTGTGTGTGTGTGTGTGTGTGTGTGTGTGTGTGTGTGTGTGTGTGTGTGTGTGTGTGTGTGTGTGTGTGTGTAGACATGTTGAGAACATGGCAAAAGCATATACAGTACCTGGTACCGTACATATAAATTCAACAAGATTACTTTATATATAATGATTTAGGACATACAGTGCCTTCGGAAAGTATTCAGACCCCTTTTTCCACATTTTGTTAGATTACAGCCTTGTACAAAAAAAAATATTAAATTGTATTTCATTAATCATTAATCTACACACAATACCGCATAATGATAAATCTTTGCTAATCTATAAAAAAATTAAAACAGAAATATGACATTTACATTAGTATTCAGACCCTTTACTCAGTATTTTGTTGAAGCACCTTTGGCAGCTATTACTCGATTCTTCTTGGGTATGACGCTACAAGCTTAGCGCACCTGTATTTGGGGAGATTCTCCCATTTTTCTCTGCAGATTCTCTCAAGCTCTGTCAGGTTGGATGGGGAGCGTCGCTGCACAGCTATTTTCAGGTCTCTCCAGAGATCTTCGACTGGGTTCAAGTCCGGGCTCTGGCTGGGCCACTCAAGAACATTCAGAAACGTGTCCCAAAGCCACTCCTGCGTTGTCTTGGCTGTGTGCTAAAGGTCGTTGTCATGTTGGAAGGTAAACCTTCACCCCAGTCTGAGGTCCTGAGCACTCTGGAGGAGGTTTTCATCAAGGATCTCTCTGTACTTTGCTCTTTTCATTTTTGCCTCTATCCTGACTAGTCCCCACAGCATGATGCAGCCACCAACATGCTTCACCGTAGGGATGGTGCCAGGTTTCCTCCAGACGTGATGCTTGGAATTCAGGCCAAAGAGTTCAATCTTGGTGTCATCAGACCAGAGAATCTTGTTTCTCATGGTCTGAGAGTCTATAGGTGTCTTTTGGAAAACTCCAAGCGTCCTGTCATATGCCTTTCACAGAGGAGTGGATTCCGTCTGGTGGAGTGCTGCAGAGACGGTTGTCCTTCTGGAAGGTTCTCCCATCTCCACAGAGGAACTCTAGAGCTCTGGCAGAGAGACCAACAGGTTCTTGGTCACCTCCGTGACCAAGGCCCTTCTCCCCCGATTGCTCAGTTTGGCCGGGCAGCCTGCTCTAGGAAGAGTCTTTTTCCATTTAAAAATGATGGATGCCACTATGTTCCGGACCTTCAATGCTGCAGATATTTTTTGGTATCCTTCCTTCTGTGCCTCGACAAAGTCCTGTCTCGGAGCACTACGGACAATTCCTTCGACCTCATTGCTTGGTTTTTGCTCTGACATACACTGTCAACTGTGGGACCTTATAAGGTATCTTTTTAAAAGTTTTATAAATTAGCAAACATTTCTAAAAAAACTGTTTAACTTCGTCATATGGGGTATTGTGTGTAGATTGCTGAGGATTTGTATTGATTTAATCCATTTTACAATAAGGCTGTAACATAACAAATGTGGAAAAAGTCAAGGGGTCTGAATACTTTCCGAAGGCACTGTAAATGTTCAAATAAAACTTTAGTTCGTCTAATTAAGGGGCGACTATATGCTATTGCAGACTGTGACATACTCCGTTTCTACCAAGCAGCAATTAAAGATGTTTATGAACCAGCTCTGTTTACTGAGATGTCAGAGTTCAGGATGTGCACACATTGCTCTGTGGACGGCGAGTCCAAAGGTCACTATTTTTAGATGACGACCTCCATTCTCTAACCCATACCCCCCCCCCCCCCCCCCCCGCCCAAACACACACACACACACACACAAAATTATGTTTTAGTTTACAAAGTAATTGAGCAATGATCTGAACAACTGGTATGGTGCCAAAATATTAAATTGGTTAAGGCTAAGCAGCACTGCATGTATAAATGTTCTCATATGCAGTTTTTGTATTGAATATCTCTATCTCTGAGACTGAACACAATAGACATGTATGATGCTAGGCCAGCCAGACCAGGGAGAATTAGGATGATGAAGTAACCATGGTACTTCAAAGGTTAAGAATTCCAATTTCTAGGAAGTCCCCTTCGCTGGCCCACAGCTAAACGTCTCAATGCACTATTGTTCCAAAATGGTTCTGCAACAATGGGAGCCGTATTTTCCTTTGAAACAAGCCATCCCCTTTCTCTGGGATACAGAGCCACACGGACTGAGACAAGCTGTGCAAGGATGGAAGAATTCAGATCTCATGTGAGCTCATTGCCCAGCCATGACTTTAACAAAAAGTTAACAACAGAAGTCTTATGGTAGCCGCCATGAAGCCAACTGGCACCCAGGAGAGAACTACAAACAGGCAGGAAGAGTGAGAGAGAAGAGGGGAGGAGAAGAGGGATGGAGAAAGTGGGGTGCCTCAACACACAAATCACTAATTGCAGCATTATGATAAGATAGAGGAAAATGTCATTCCAGCCCAGCGATCATTAATTATAATCCAGTCATAACTTTAACCTATCATTGGAACTTCATGACATGTAATGGATGCCAGGGTCTTAAAACATATTAACCACTCGACCTCCGCAGGCTTAAAATTATATCGGGGGCACTCCCAACTAGAGATGGTGTTCGCTGAATAATTATAATCATCAGCACTCAAGCTTTGCACCGCAGTAAAACATGTTCCTATCTGTTTCTTCTGACATCCTAATCTCATCTCTTGGCACATGTGAAATGTTATTGAACAAGGCGGGAGATATAGAGAGTGAGGGCAGACATTTGTTTTATCACAAGTGATTAAACAGTCTCTCTGTTCAAGTGGAGTGTAAAACATCAAAGTGGAGTGTAAAATATTCATGCTCAGTGTTAGGTGGAAAACAATGCAAATATTGTACAAGGAGGATCTGTGTAATCTGTCATGTCTGCCTGTACCAAGGCAGATCTGCTAGCTGGATGGCTGACGTACCATAGTCTTATAAAACAACCAGGAGAGCCCTGAAATCATTAGCAGGCCACAGGGGCCGTCTGTGCCCATGGTGTGGGTTACATTGACACTATTTTCATCCCCGGTCAGATGACACCAGCTCTTTTGTCCAGTTATGTGTGGAGAATGCCTGGGAACCGAACGCCAAGGCTTGAACAGCGATACTGGGCAGAGACTTTCCCAGTATAACCCCTCTCAGACACACACACACACACACACACACACACACACACACACACACACACACACACACACACACACACACACACACACACACACACACACACACACACACACACACACACACACACACACACACACGCACATAACCCTGTTCTGATGTCCTACTGTCCATCCAACTGGCCCTCATCCCCAAGTTGTCCCCCTGTCCTGTCAGAAGCTCTGTTGTGCCAATGGCTGCCCCCCCCCTCCCATCTCCCCCACCCTCCAGTCTGATTACGTAAAGCCTGTCCATATCGGTCCCTGTTCTGCATAAAGGAGTCTGCTATTTCCAGATCTACAGCTCCAGCACAATGACAGATTTAGGAGCATTAATGGGCTCTGCCTTCTTGTGTGTCAGCATTCTGCCCTCACTGTAGCATTCCAAATACTGAGGGGTCACATAAAACAGCCAGGCTATTAAAGCTGCTGAAAGTGTAGTCTCCAGTACACTCCTATTCTATACAAGCTGTTATTCTACACTGTTTAGTCTTTTAGTCTGTTTAAAGGAACATGGAAATTCATAGAACAAAATACATAAAAACTCTTCCATAGCTTCTCGATCATTTTTAAAATGAAGCACTATGTTTCAGGATAATTGAGTCCCAATCCATTATGGTTGGCTGTACTATAGGTCTGGGCCAGAGCTGAGATCCAGCTGATGGGATGCACCTATGGGGAGTGTGTCTGAACACAAATAGGCCTCTGTAAGGCCCTGGCTGTGATTTGTCTCCCTAAGACACCCGTTTCCTCCTATCAGGGGGATCCTGTGCAGCCACTGGGCCAGCAACACAATGGGAGCGTTGTGCTCCTCAGGCGCAGGGGGACAGAGTCAACAGCTGAATCCCGAGAAGATGGCTCTCGGAATGCTTCACAGCAGTTGCTACTGTTGACTAATGGGAATATGAGAAGAGGGAAGGTGATCCCAATGCAGCGAAGAATGGCACACTGAAGAAGCAGCTGCTTGTTTTGTCATCTCAAAGAGGGAGAGCTCCACTTTAGACGGATCTAGCTGCAACCCCCTATGCTGTTCTTGTTCTGTCAGGACTCCCCTCCTAGGAGGCAGTCGTGGTGTGGTGTGTATGGGTTCTGTTTGGACTGCATACTAAATCCATCGTTCAGAGAAGGCAGGCTGGAGAGTGAGAGTGGAGCGTGCTCCCTGTGCCCCACACTTAGCCATGTCATTTAGCTCTGGGCTCTGTTCACTGGCCTGGCAGCAGAGGGGCAGTGCTGTGGCAGGAGAGAGGGGGAGGGGAGGAGTTTTGGGGGTGAGAGAGGAAGGGGAGAAGTAGTGGATCTTTTGGTAAAAGTTCACATGTCAGGCTGGCAGGCTGCCCGCGGCATACAGCCTGAAAAATCTATTTAACGTCTGCTTCACAGGGTGACAAGAGGTTTGATTGGCAGAGTGCAGAGAGCAGCTTTTGATCATGTGTCCTAACAAGTGATTCCAGCTCATGTCTCTTCAGCCTGAACAGCTCCACATTACCTATTCAAACAAAAGTGACAGACCAGAGCACTGCTCCACAGGGCTGGCAGACCACGCCATGGGCCAAGAATGAACACAGGCACACACATAGAGAGAAAGAGAGAGAGAGAAAGGCACACACACACATACAGTGCATTCGGGAAAGTATTCAGACCAGTTGACTTTTTCCACATTTTGTTACATTATAGCCGTATTATAAAATGTATTAAACCGTTATTTCCCCCACATCAATCTACACACAATACCTCATAATGACAAAACAGGTTTTAAGAAATATTTACTCATTTACAATAAAATAAATAAACTGAAATATAATATTTCCATAAGTATTCAGACCCTTTACTCAGTACTTTGTTGAAGCACCTTTGGCAGTGACTACAGACTTGAGTCTTCTTGGGTATGACGCTACAAGCTTGGCACACCTGTATTGGGGGAGTTTCTCCCATTCTTCTCTGCAGATGCTCTCAAGCTCTGTCAGGTTGGATGGGGAGCGTCACTGCACAGCTTCTTTCAGATCTCTCCAGAGACGTTCGATCGGGTTCAAGTTCAGGCTCAAGGACATTCAGAGACTTGGCCCGAAGCCACTCCTGCATTGTCTTGGCTGTGTGAACCTTCGCCCCAGTCTGAAGCTGAGGTCTCTGAAATCTCCCAGCCCCTGCCGCTGAAAAACATCCCCAAAGCATGATGCTGTCAACACCATGATTCATCGTAGGGATGGTGCCAGGTTTGGCCGGGTGGCCAGCTCTAGGAAGAATCTTGGTGGTTACAAACTTCTTCCATTTAAGAATGATGGAGGCCACTGTGTTCTTGGGGACCTTCAATGCTGCAGAAATGTTTTGGTACCCTTCCCCAGATCTGTGCCTCGACACGATCCTGTCTCGGAGCTGTACTGACAATTCCTTCAACCTCAAGGCTTGGTTTTTGCTCTGACACTGTCAACTGTGGGACCTTATATAGACAGGTGTGTCCAAATAATGTCAAATCAATTGAATTTACCACAGATGTAAACAGTTGTAGAAACATCTCAAGGATGATCAACGGAAACAGGATGCACCTGAGCTCAATTTCAAGTCTCAAAGCAAACTTCTTCTTTTTTTTTACCCCTTTTCTCCCCAATTTCATGGTATCCAATTATTAGCAGCTACTGTCTTGTCTCATCGCTACAACTCCCGTACGGGCTCGGGAGAGCCGAAGGTCGAGAGCCATGCTTCCTCCGCAACACAACCCAACCAAGCCGCACTGCTTCTTAACACAGCGCGCATCCAACCTGGAAGCCAGCCGCACCAATGTGTTGGAGGAAACACCATACACCTAGCGACCTGGTCAGCGTGCACTGCGCCCGGCCCGCCACAGGAGTCGCTAGTGCGTGATGAGACAAGGATATCCCTACCGGCCAAACCCTCCCTAACCCGGACAATGCTGGGCCAATTGTACGTCGCCCCATGGACCTCCCGGTAGCGGCCGGCTGTGACAGAGCCTGGGCTCGAACCCAGAGTCTCTGGTGGAACAGCTAGCACTGCGATGCAGTGCCTTAGACTTTACCGTGAAATACTTGCTTACGAGCCCCTACCAAAGATGCAGAGTAAAAACAATATTATAAAAATTCTAATAGTATCACAAAATGAAAACAATACACAAGAATGGAGCTATATGCAGGGGGTACCACACACACACACACACACACACACACACACACACACACACACACACACACACACACACACACTCAGAGGCACAAACACTTAGACACAAAACCACTAAAATACTCAAACATGTCACTTGATCAAATGTGTCACTTGTATCAATATAAGCAGGTTGTCAGATAGACAGAAGAGAAGGACAATTATTAAAGGAGAAGACAAGACGAAGGAGCGCGAGTGGAAAGAAGAGGAAGAGAGAAACTAGCAGTTGTCTGATGTTTGGGGGACTGGGGAGAGGAGAGTAGAGGAGAGCTAAGTGTTTGAAGCGCGCCTCAAAACCTGCAGCTTCACCTCGACTAGCAGCCAACACATTAAAAAGGCGACTGGGTCTCCAGCCTCATTGCATATGCATCGAGTCAGAGGCTCACGCCACAGATCATTACAACAAAGATTCCTATTAATTAGGTGGGATTAAACAGAGCCAGACGACAGGGCAGCTGGATAGAGGGGAGAGGGAACGAGAGAGAGAGCTTGTCATACTATGTTATTTCTTAAGCAAACCTTTAAGCGAGTCGTAAGAACACAACCAGATACTGTGGGCATGAATGAAAATGCCTTTCTACAAGAAATCCTGAGCTTGACTAATAACAATGTATTACGCATATAGTTCAAACGGTACAAATCACCTGTAGCCAATTTTACAGTGAGCTTCCATGGCTGAGACAGCAGGATTGGGGCAGAGACGGTGTTAGGACTAAGTCATGAGTTCATCAGTATTAATCAGGCCAAAGGCTTGAAGCTGATCCTATTCTCTTCCAAAGCTTCCACCCATCCCTGAATCTCATTACACACCCTGTCGTAATAGAGGATAATGACCCTGCCCTTCCTTAGCACACAATGCTGATTACAAACTCACACTCACACTGCAGCACTGTCACAGACACTGGGATAACACATAGCCCAGAGACGGATTACATCTACAAGTAGGGGGATGGAGGGAGAGTAAGAGAGAGAGAGAGAGAGAGAGAGAGAGAGAGAGAGAGAGAGAGAGAGAGAGAGAGAGAGAGAGAGAGAGAGAGAGAGAGAGAGAGAGAGAGAGAGAGAGAGAGAGAGAGAGAGAGAGGGAGAGGGAGATGGGGGAGCGAGAGAGAGAGAGAGAGAGAGAGAGAGAGAGAGAGAGAGGGGGAGATGGGGGAGCGAGAGAGAGAGAGAGCGAGAGAGAGAGAGAGAGAGAGAGAGAGAGAGAGAGAGAGAGAGAGAGAGAGAGAGAGAGAGAGTGTCACGACTTCACCCGAAGTCGGTCCCTCGGGCGGTGTTCGGTGGTCGGCGTCAATTTTCCATTGGTTTTGTCTGGTCTTCCTTCACTCCTGGTTCCAATCCCATTAATTACATGTTGTGTATTTAACCCTCCTTATCAGTGATTGTTTGATTGTATGTTATGTGCAAGTTATGTTCTGGTGTGCGACGGGTTTTGTACCCACTTTTATTATTTAGTATATTATGATTTTCAGAGTTTTGTGAGCACAAACAAATCCGTTTATACCAAGTTTGTTCTCCTGCGACTGACTTCCCTGCCACCAGCACGCACCCATTACAGCGAGAGAGAGAGAGAGAGAGAGATGGGGAGAGATATATATACTGATTGACATTACATAGAGTATGACTGAGATTGAGAATCATACATTCAGATCACCCAACTAAACAGCACGATTTGACCACTCATGTCACACAGTGGAGGTCATCTGCTGCTGACGTGTGTGATCTCTTTCAAAATCCTTCTACCTCAGAGAGGAAGGCTGTGATTTGGTGAACTGTCCCTGTGGATGAAGGTGCTGTGGCTTCCCACTGGTATGGTAATTAGTCAATCGGCCTTGCTGTGGTCCAGTTGCACTGCTAACCAGATACTCTGACTGACACGGCTAGCTTCTGTTGGCCATAGCCTGGCTCCTGTGAACCATAGTGTGGAGTGTGGCCATCCTCTCAGCTCCAAGGAGGTTGGGTTACTGCCTTGGGGAGAAGTCCTCACCCTTTCACATTAGCAACTGTTCATAGTGTCACAGGTCACCCAGGGTTGCATGTTACCCTCTGAGACAGAACCTCCACTATGCACACCTGTTCCCAGGGGGAACAGTACATCCCAACTCAATGGGGAGCGACCTCTCCTTCTCACTTCTTCTTCAGACACACTCGAGTCATCACAGGAACACTGTGAGATAATGTGTACAGTTATACAGGCCAACCACCAGGTTGAACTGTAAAAGCAGTCCCTTTACATCAGAATATAGATGTTATGTACTGCAATCTCTAGTGCAACCTGAAATGTAAAAAGCCTTGTATATTTTTTCCATAAGGGAACGTAGACCTAGAACATGTTTCAATATCCCAGGTCAGTGTTGGGGTTAGGGTCAGCCTGCAGCCCTGCCACACTCCTGCCTGAAACATGTCATTCAGTCTCGTCGGCCTATAAACATTGATTAAAATATAACAAACAAGCTTTTAGCAGCAGCCAGAACTACTCCTGGCAAGACGACACTGCTGGCTACACTGGCACAGGCAGAGGACTGGCGATGCCCAGGCAAAAAGGGGACGTTTGTGCGTGCATGCCTGTGTGTTGACATTCCCTGATGCAAGCAGCAAGTCTCTGTAACAGAGTACACCACAAAGAAGGAGATTAATATCTGACCGGCTTGAGTGCATCACTTTCTGACATGCCTCCGTGCACAGAAATTGCATTGTGCTCGACAGGCCACCGATAAAGAATAAAAACATGTCTCGGCATGCCACTCAATGCACAATAGAAAGATACATTAGGAATTCATTAACTGTAAGCAAATCTAATCCAGAGCTGGTTGTGCTGGTAAGGATTCAACCTGTCTGTATAGAGCCCAAAGGAACAGGCTAAAACCTAACAAACACAACTATTACCTGTCCTTGTCTTGGGGACAACACAGTGTTGACTCCCTATGACCATTATTCATACTTTAGTGCATTATAGGAAGCCGGTCTATCTGCATGTGAATCCAACCAAGGTCACCTTGGATCTTTATAATGGAGGCCATTTTTCTTTTTCCCTTAATACCTTATACTGACATTTTTAACTCTTGACAAGTGGTGTCTGGAAAGCTCTCCATAAATAATGCATTTACAATACCTAGTAAATAAACATTGGGTACAATCGTTAGCCCTCCTGGCCACTGAGTTTAATAGAGTTTTTACAGCTAAGGTGGCTATTCAGCTTAATGCAGTCCTCACTGCTGGGAGGACATTTCATTCATTAGCGCAGTCACAAGCACTTAGAGCACTTTAAGGACCAGTGACAGAGAGGGCGGAGGAGGGGTGGGAGGGCGGGTAGAGCCGATGAGTATGGCGACTGTGGCGGATTCAGGCACGGAGCACTGAGATGGCAGCCCAGTTAGGCAAAGTTGTGGTCAACTTTTGTCTGATTGGATTTGAGGGCAGCGAACCCTGACGACGATATACATTTAATCAACATTTTGTTGGGGGACTGAAAGAGGCATGGGCGGCGGAAGGAGACTCTGTCATCGTCTGTTAGGACTGCTCTCTGTCCCAGTCCACAGCTTTACCGTCGCTCAGTAGCAAATATGGCCTCTGGACTAGCACAACGTCACACAATTATCTAAATGACACTTTCTGACTCATTCATCACTGAATCTAAGAGGATATACAAAGTCCAGTTTAAACAACTTCAATGTTAATGGTATAGTAACAAGTGTCTACATTGTAATAGGTGAAACAGAGAGGATTCTCATGCCCTCTACCATTAAGGTCAGCAAGCTCAGTCTTGATCCATCATCACAATGAGATGAGATTCCTGACCAGGGACATAACAGGGAGGACTCAGTCAGAATAATGGCAGCAGATGGTGTCTAGCTCTGCTCTGAAGACTCCAGTGATCCAGACCAGTGGAGGGACTAAAGCAGGGTGGATTAGGAGGAACAGTTGTCTCCATGATACTGTAGCTTAGATAAGTGATATATTTAGCTCATCGCTGCTTTGTCTTACATTAGCCAGGTCATTAAGGCAACAAATGGCTCTCCAACCTCCTGGTTTGCCCGTAATGGGTTAATCCTGCCCTTTCAAGATGCTCACAGAGGCTCTCTATAAACACTGACATAGATTATGAACGGTAACAACAGTTACCCACCTGCCCTACACACTGTACTCTGTAATATCCCTTCTGATGTGCAGCAATCACACAGTCATCTCTACTGATGGTGTCAAGCCTCCACAAGGACACTGAATCTCTCCATTCCAGCAGTTTACAGACGACATATTGAACTTCGTGAACCTCTTGTCTTGTTCTGTGTTCTCAGAAACTAATTTCCTCCAACAAGGGAGTTTATTTAGGTGGTGTTGATGCATGGCGCATGAGGCAGGGCCAGGCTCTTTTATTAACAGGAGATGAAAACAGCTGTACTGCACGTTGAAGCACTCTCTCCTCCCTGCGCTAACATACGGCCCTGGATTACCAGCTGCACTTGACCATTTAAATTACTGCAACAACCGGCCCTCACCAGCTGGGGCTCATTACCATAACGCCCGCCTTCGCCATAAAGGGCTCCGATGAGCGCGCCCGCCGCGGAAAACAACCCCATCAGAAACCAGAGACACATGAGAGATGTCCTCTGTGCCGAGGAGAAGGTATCATCTCTGGAAAAGTCAAGGGTATGAAACTAACGATACCATTAAGACAACAGGGGAAGAAATACTAGTTAAGACACTGTTTTTACTATTAAACACATATAATAAAATAATGAATCTGAAGAAATGATTGTAAATCTAGTATCTAATATTGCTCAAATCTAATATCGTTATTAGTAATATTAGAATTTGGATGACCTAATTAAATTAGGAAAATAAAATATTGGGATGGAGATTGCTATCTACTGAATAATCCAGGATAGGGATAATGTGCAAAGACCACCAAACAAACACTTTATAAAAAAGAAAGCAAAAAAATAAATTAAACGAACGGACGTCTAATTTATTCGTGTGATGTAGTGCTTCAGCTAAGAGTTCCCCAGACGCTGAATGAGACACCAACGTTCACAGGGGGCTCCAAGTCTGATTGCATACTACAATATACTACTAGTGCCGTGCTCATTAAGAATGGGGGAAATGTTGTAGCGGCTCTTTCAAACATTTGTTTTTCCGCTGTGCATTTCTCTTACAGTCTGCAGTCTGGGGGAGAGAGTTGGGGGGTTACCATAGGGTGACAGAAGGTTCTGTGGGGTACTGTGAGATACCATATAGGACTAGGGAGTGGAGGGTTACCATAGGGTGACAGAAGGTTCTGTGGGGTACTGTGAGATACCATATAGGACTAGGGAGTGGAGGGTTACCATAGGGTGACAGAAGGTTCTGTGGGGTACTGTGAGATACCATATAGGACTAGGGAGTGGAGGGTTACCATAGGGTGACAGAAGGTTCTGTGGGGTACTGTGAGATACCATATAGGACTAGGGAGTGGAGGGTTACCATAGGGTGACAGAAGGTTCTGTGGGGTACTGTGAGATACCATATAGGACTAGGGAGTGGAGGGTTACCATAGGGTGACAGAAGGTTCTGTGGGGTACTGTGAGATACCATATAGGACTAGGGAGTGGAGGGTTACCATAGGGTGACAGAAGGTTCTGTTGGGTACTGTGAGATACCATATAGGACTAGGGAGTGGAGGGTTACCATAGGGTGACAGAAGGTTCTGTGGGGTACTGTGAGATACCATATAGGACTAGGGAGTGGAGGGTTACCATAGGGTGACAGAAGGTTCTGTGGGGTACTGTGAGATACCATATAGGACTAGGGAGTGGAGGGTTACCATAGGGTGACAGAAGGTTCTGTGGGGTACTGTGAGATACCATATAGGACTAGGGAGTGGAGGGTTACCATAGGGTGACAGAAGGTTCTGTGGGGTACTGTGAGATACCATATAGGACTAGGGAGTGTAGGGTTACCATAGGGTGACAGAAGGTTCTGTGGGGTACTGTGAGATACCATATAGGACTAGGGAGTGGAGGGTTACCATAGGGTGACAGAAGGTTCTGTGGGGTACTGTGAGATACCATATAGGACTAGGGAGTGGAGGGTTACCATAGGGTGACAGAAGGTTCTGTTGGGTACTGTGAGATACCATATAGGACTAGGGAGTGGAGGGTTACCATAGGGTGACAGAAGGTTCTGTGGGGTACTGTGAGATACCATATAGGACTAGGGAGTGGAGGGTTACCATAGGGTGACAGAAGGTTCTGTTGGGTACTGTGAGATACCATATAGGACTAGGGAGTGGAGGGTTACCATAGGGTGACAGAAGGTTCTGTGGGGTACTGTGAGATACCATATAGGACTAGGGAGTGGAGGGTTACCATAGGGTGACAGAAGGTTCTGTGGGGTACTGTGAGATACCATATAGGACTAGGGAGTTGAGGGTTACCATAGGGTGACAGAAGGTTATGTTGGGTACTGTGAGATACCATATAGGACTAGGGAGTGGAGGGTGACAGAAGGTTCTGTGGGGTACTGTGAGATACCATATAGGACTAGGGAGTGGAGGGTTACCATAGGGTGACAGAAGGTTCTGTGGGGTACTGTGAGATACCATATAGGACTAGGGAGTGGAGGGTTACCATAGGGTGACAGAAGGTTCTGTTGGGTACTGTGAGATACCATATAGGACTAGGGAGTGGAGGGTGACAGAAGGTTCTGTTGGGTACTGTGAGATACCATATAGGACTAGGGAGTGGAGGGTGACAGAAGGTTCTGTTGGGTACTGTGAGATACCATATAGGACTAGGGAGTGGAGGGTTACCATAGGGTGACAGAAGGATCTGTTGGGTACTGTGAGATACCATATAGGACTAGGGAGTGGAGGGTTACCATAGGGTGACAGAAGGTT